>NC_089844.1:137815492-137960492 GCF_035609145.1 Eleutherodactylus coqui
TTCCCAGGAGTACAAAGGACGGTAATCACTAGCTAACCACACAAACAAATGCATACAATGCAAGGTGTCACTTCTACATTTCACCAGACAGAAGCAAACATTAATTACATAAGTGGAGTGCAAAACAGGAAAATGCGGTGCTGCTCCAAAGGTAATTAAAAAGAAACCTAAATGTAAACGGAGCGCCAGCCGCGCCGCGCACACGCTTATTTCCTGCGCCAGTGTCTGCCGGCAAGCCATATTAGGCACCGGCCCTGCATGTCTACGGCTTTATCATTACCTGGAGCAGATCTCCCAGATTACCTGGGCTCAGGGTCCTTTATTTAAAGGAGATGTCTCGAGGAAGCAGTTAAATTTTTTTTTTGCCCAGTCCCCCCCATTAAACACACATTACTAAGCCCCCCTGTAAATGACATTTCTAGCTGGTTCGTACTTACCGTTCCAGCGTTTCAGCAACTTATATAAGTTTCCTCAAGATGGCCGCCGGCTCTTTCCCCGTCGCTCGCTGCAGCCCGACGTGCGCGCTCCCGAGACGCCGCCAGCTGTGTCTCCATGGCAACCGGACGCATCGCAGCTGCCGACCAGACGCCCCGCAGCCGCCGACCAGACGCCCCGCAGCCGCCGACCAGACGCCCCGCAGCCGCCGACCAGACAGCAGGTAACCGGCGCTAGCCCCCGGCTCCCCAGCGCTAGACCCTCAGCCCAGGTGAAGGCCCCGGAGCCCAGCGCTAGGTTCCGGAGCCCAGCGCTAGTTCCCCCGGCCTAGCGGCAGCCCCCCCCATCGCAGCGACAGCCCCCCCGGCGCAGCGGCAGCCCCCCCCCCCCCCGGCGCAGCGACAGCCCCCCCCCCCCCCCCCCGGCGCAGCGACAGCCCCCCCCCCCCCCGGACAAATCACTTACCTGGGAGGCTTCTCGGGGCTGCTGGGCTGGGCTGGGCTTCTCCGCTGGGCAGCTCCAGTTTCTGCACCTTCCTCTAACAGAGGATGGTACAGAATGGCCGCTCCAGCGCGCTCCCGAGCAGTGACAGCTCGTCTGCGCATGCGCAGAAGAGCTGTAGCGGGGAGCACACTGAAGCGGCTCGTGCTGAATGGAGAAGACCGGACTGCGCAAGCGCGTCTAAAAAAGCAAGCTGCCAGCGAATTTAGACGGAACCATGGAGACGAGGACGCTAGCAACGGAGCAGGTAAGTGAATAACTTCTGTATGGCTCATATTTAATGCACATTACAAAGTGCATTAATATGGCCATACGGAAGTGTATAGACCCACTTGGTTTCGCGAGACAACCCCTTTAAGGGCTCGCTCACATTGTCTCCATGATAGGAGCTGCAAAATGGAATGTGGGGGGGGGGGGATTATCTAATTTCAATGGGATCTTCAGAGCTTCATTTATACTCCGTTCAGTCCTGCTCTGTTTGATTTCCATTTTAAGGAGAAATAGTAGCGCAGACTGCTGCACTATTGTTCCTGTAGGGGAGGGGGAGAGACATTATAGCCACTGGGTGATAGAAACAAACAGAAAGGTTTCCGTTTTATGTCCATTTAACGAATAGAAAGACCAAATAGAAATGTTAAAAAGCTTGCAAACGGAAGCAAAAACAAAAACTGTTCACTATTTTAATGGATCTGTCTACCAGATTTAAAGACGGAAACCACGTTTTCCACTTGAATGTTATTTTGCTATCCATTCCATTAAAAAAATAAAAAACGATCTGCTCAAAACAGAAATCAAAATGCAGATGTGAACGAGCCCCAAGTCCCTTTTATATTCCCCAATGGTCCGTCTACCTGGTCCTTGGGTCGTGTAAAAGGCATAACGATCAGCCTAATTGTGGTTGCATCAGGTCACAATGTGCCCACACTGATAAATCCCATATGATGTTAGACTATGACACCGCGACTAAACTTGCCGTGCCGCCGCAGGCTTAGCGGGGTCCGTGATGCATTCCGCAGAGGCTCCATTTACAATGACAGCTCCGCCATGCGTTCCCTGCAGAGCATTACCCCTCTGATCCACTAGTCACAGGGGGCAGCCTCATTCACCTGCTGTTCTGGATAATTTGGAGAGCTCTCTGTACATCAGGACACCAAAAAGAGTAATGACAGGGACAGTTGGGTGTAATTAGTACGTACGATAAGCCGGCGTTACCATGGGAACAAAACTCGCAGCTTATTTACAGCAGAAAACGTGTAAGTAATCTTCAGGCTGTTCTGAGGAGGCATCGCTGTACATCTAAGGCCCCATACAAACACCACACAGAGGAGATAACACACAAATTATATATATATATATATATATATATATATATATATATATATATATATATATATATATATATATATATATATATATTACATATACACATACACACACGCGTGCGTGCGTATACACACACACATAGTATTTCCATTTCCTATCTTGTTAAACTATTACAACGCTCCTCGCATACGTTCTACTTATTTCCAGCAAAGCCGGGTGACAACTACCGGTCACCATCACAATGCTATTATGGGTTGTCACCCAGCTGTCCGAGTGACATCACCATCTACACGATGACAAATCCCTTGCCGTTACATCATTGCACAACCACAGACACTAGAAAGTTGGGCGCTCACCTTTTGGTAATGGCCGCACGAACCAGCAAACTGAAAGGTAAGTATTGCAGGTTATGCAGCGCTACTATAGCAGCTCTGACTCCAGGAAAGCCCCTGGTGAGTCGGGTGTACTCGCACAGCTCTACGCAATTTTAGCCTATAAAGACGCACCATTTTCACTGCGTGTTACATGTGTTTTGCTGTGTACGTCTTTTATTACCATGTTACATTCGTTTTTCACGTGTGCAAATAAACCCCAAATACAGTTAAGGCTGCCCTCACATGTGCGTCGCTTCAAACGCAGTATTTTAACCCATTTTTAAACATGTCTGACAGCCTCTTTAATGCACCCCATCATTACGAGGGGCGATGAGGTGCGCTAAAAAGCAGAGCAGACATCATTTGTTATACATGCTAGCCGGCGAAGCCCCATTGAAATCAATGGCGGTGCTTTACAGCATTAAGTGCGGTATGTGAAATGCTGCGGTAAACGCTGCAAAGAGCGGTGTGTGAGCGCGGCCTTAACACAGATGCCGATGCGTATTCGCTGCTTTTTTACTTTGCGTATTCATAGACCTGAATAGGCACTTTTGGTCCGTGAATACCAATCAAAACGGGACACGCTGTGTGTAAACGACAAAAAACAAGTAGCGTCGGTCCATTAAAAAAAAAATAAGTCCGTGTGCGGCCCATGGTCAGTAAGAAAAATATAGCCTGAGTACGGACAGAATTCACGCCGTGCGAATGGGTCCTTACAATAGCTGGGGTGCGGACAGCAGCGATACAAACACTGGAACAACGATAATATTTACCGGAATGTCTGACAATATTGATAAACATCTGCAACACAACAACAATGTAGCAGTAAAAGGTAACAGTTTGGCTGGATGTCCCTCCTCCCAGCACTGAGCTAGTTAATGATGGCTGGAGGCGCGCACAACAAATGCCGGCGCTGACTCACCGCCGAGGAATGAGCGTCACGCCTGACAACATTAGAGACACTTACCTCCTCGGACTTCCTTCAATGTCTTTGGTCGCTGCAGCTTCCAATTCTCTGTAATTAAAAGCTATATTAGTCCTGGGATGATATAACGCATCGGCGCTGCGGACATTATACAAGACGGCGCGATGTGCCAGACATAGGACGATACACAGGGAGTGCTGGGAGCTGTAGTACCACACGGGTTACTAAGCATCTGCAGGCTCAGTGGGAAATATATATATAACGCGACGGGAGGATACAGACTATAGAGCCGGGCCCACCTAACAAGCAGCTGGCAGCGCAGGGTTAAATGTGTGCCTTCATTACTGTAAGGGCTCGTGCCCACGAGCGTCGCCGGATACACCCGCGGGTGTACCGCGATATAAACAACGAAGTGCCCGCTGCTGATCGTGGAATTCCAGGCGGATTTCCACGGTCTCCATTAATGCTATATTAACAGAGACCTCCCGTGGCGTAAATCCACGGCAAATAGAACATGCCGCCATTTATTTCCCGCTGCAGGATTCCGTGTGTGAGCGTTGGCAGGAAGCCATCAGGTTCAATAGAACCAAATAGCTGCGGAATTCATGCGCGGGGAATATGGTAGAAATCCGCTCGTGGGCATTCGCCCTATATGTGAGTGCGGATACAGCGCTCGTGAATACGGATTATGTGCAAGGTCCCAGCTAGTCACATGCAATCACACGAGGAAATTAGCGCAACTGCATTGATTAATGTACCTTCTAGACAGGCGATATACATTGTTTATATGCGTATATACCCCAGCATGCAAATATGGAAGTATACGTAAATAGGGGCATATACAGTAGTTGCATGTGTGCACATATAGGGTTTACATGTAAGAGTGGGTGTACTTACATGTAGGTAGAAGGGTGTATATATGTGCACATGTAATCCTATGGGGTGTAGACCTGCATACGAGTGCATATCCTTCTGTGTACAAATATAGGAGGGGGTATACACATTCACACCTCTATGTCTATTTAAATGCATAGTACTTGCATGTGTGCGCATATAGGGTGCGTACATACGTGTATCTATGTATCTGAGTGTTTATATACTTGTGTGCATACATAGCATGTATACATGTAGGAGTGGGTTTAAATGTGCACATCTATATATTGTATGTGTTTTTAAGTAGATTCACAAATATATACCCTCCCCTACATGTATACACCCTATATATGCACCCAGATACACATATGGATGTGCACATATACACATATGTACATATAGACACATGCACATACTATATTTGCACTTAAATACACATATAGCAGAGGGTATATACATGCACACCTATATGTGTATTTAGGTGCAAATCTAGTACTTGCAGGTGTGCACATATAGGGTGTATATAGGTAAGGGTGGGTGTATATATGCATATACCTACACATGCTTATATGGGAGAGTATCTTCCCAGCTATATACTTTGTGTATTTGTGTCTATATATTACTTGCATGTCAGCACATACCAGGTGTATACGGGCACACATATACGGTATGTGCACGTACAAGGGGGGAGGAATAGGTGCAGGACACGGGTGTGACGGGTGTAAGTGTGCAGATACAGAGGGTGTATACGAGCACATACAGGAGGGTGTATAGGTGCATGCAGCCATGTAGGTGGCCCGATGCGGGTGTAGATGGACACAGATATACATCCAAATACAGGAGGGTGTATAGGTGCACATAGCACTTGCATGTGTATATATGGGCACACATATACGGTAAGTGCACATATAGAGCTTGTACGGGTGTATACGGGCACATACAGGGGGCGTAGGACGCAGGTGTGACGAGTGTATATGAGCACACATATACATGCAGATACAGGGGTGTGTATAGGTGCATGCAGACAGATAGGTGGCCGGCTGCAGGACGCGGGTGTACCGGGTGTATAGGTGCATGCAGCCGGGTAGGTGGCCCGCTCAGGACGCGAGTGTGCCGGGTGTATAGGTGCATGCAGCCAAGTAGGTGGCCCGCTCGGGACGCGGGTGTATAAGTGCATGCAGCCAAGTAGGTGGCCCGCTCGGGACGCGGGTGTATAAGTGCATGCAGCCAAGTAGGTGGCCCGCTCGGGACGCGGGTGTATAAGTGCATGCAGCCAAGTAGGTGGCCCGCTCGGGACGCGGGTGTATAAGTGCATGCAGCCAAGTAGGTGGCCCGCTCGGGACGCGGGTGTATAAGTGCATGCAGCCAAGTAGGAGGCCCGCTCGGGACGCGGGTGTATAGGTGCATGCAGCCAAGTAGGTGGCCCGCTCGGGACGCGGGTGTATAGGTGCATGCAGCCAAGTAGGTGGCCCGCTCGGGACGCGGGTGTATAGGTGCATGCAGCCAAGTAGGTGGCCCGCTCGGGACGCGGGTGTATAGGTGCATGCAGCCAAGTAGGTGGCCCGCTCGGGACGCGGGTGTATAGGTGCATGCAGCCAAGTAGGTGGCCCGCTCGGGACGCGGGTGTATAGGTGCATGCAGCCAAGTAGGTGGCCCGCTCGGGACGCGGGTGTATAGGTGCATGCAGCCAAGTAGGTGGCCCGCTCGGGACGCGGGTGTATAGGTGCATGCAGCCAAGTAGGTGGCCCGCTCGGGACGCGGGTGTATAGGTGCATGCAGCTGGTTGGTGGCCCGCTCAGGACGCAGGTTTGCCTGTGGATAGGTGCATGCAGCCGGTTAGGTGGCCCGCTGCAGGATGCGGGTGTGTCGGTGGATAGGTGCATGCAGCTGGGTAGGTGGCCTGCTGCAGGACGTGGATGCATAGATGCATGCAGCCAGGTAGGTGACCCGCTGCAGGACGCGGGTGTATAGGTGCATGCAGCCGGGTAGGTGGCCCTCTCAGGACGCGGGTGTGCCGGGTGTATAAGTGCATGCAGCCAGGTAGGTGGCCCTCTCAGGACGCGGGTGTATAGGTGGATGCAGCCGGGTAGGTGGCCCGCTGCAGGACGCGGGTGTGCCGGGTGTATAGGTGCATGCAGCCGGGTAGGTGGCCCGGTGCAGGACGGGGGTGTGCCGGGTGTATAGGTGCATGCAGCCGGGTAGGTGGCCCGCTGCAGGACGCGGGTGTATAGGTGCATGCAGTCGGGTAGGTAGCCCGCTGCAGGACGCGGGTGTGCCGGGTGTATAGGTGCATGCAGCCGGGTAGGTGGCCCGCTGCAGGACGCGGGTGTGCCGGGTGTATAGGTGGATGCAGCCGGGTAGGTGGCCCGCTGCAGGACGCGGGTGTGCCGGGTGTATAGCTGCATGCAGCCGGGTAGGTGGCCCGCTGCAGGACGCGGGTGTGCCGGGTGTATAGGTGCATGCAGCCGGGTAGGTGGCCCGCTGCAGGACGCGGGTGTGGCGGGCTGGGGCTCCCGGGCACACTCACCTCATGTATATAAAGTGCACTGCGGGGACATATGGCTGCGGCCTCGGAGCCCCTCAGTCTGACAGAGGCTGCACTGGAGACACGGACAACAGATCCTCCGGCGCCATTTCCTCCACAAAAATCTCCCTCCGGAAGAGGAGGCCGCGCGGACCGGCACTTCCGCTCCTCGGTCTCCAACCACTTTCCAAAATGGCCGCCCTAGTAACCGCCGCTTAGCAACCGGGTCTGCACGGAGGAGACTCGGCGGCGCAGCCCGGAGCAGGTAAACAGGAGAGGCTTCATGTCAGGCGCATAGTGTGACTGAACGTGAGGAGAATATGTCTGCGTCTGTCGGCCTGTGGAAGCCGGAGTGGCGGCCATGATGTTCGTCCCAGACAAATAATAGCACTATGACAGAAGAGAGTCTTATATATATTTTTTTCTATCCACTTGAGGCAAGAGTTTTGCACACGCCCCTATTCCACGTTCTCTTATAGCCGGTCGCGGCGCCATGTATTATTACGGGTAACGAGCGCGGATCGGTGATAGCGCCAATGGAAGGCGCTCGTTAGTAACGGCCCTTCTACGCGGAACGTATCATTCAAAACCATCGTTCTAGTGAATGAATCGTCAGTCTAAGCGCGGCCAACGAGGCGCGATAATCGCTCACTTTTCATTCGCCGACCACTTAATTCAGGCATAAAAATCATCATTGGCTCGTTCGTTTAAACGGCGCCCGTTCAGTCCTTCTACTTATACCGCGAATGAACGAATTCTCGTTTTAGCGAGCCAACGACATATCTGCTGTATAAACGGGACTAACGTCATTCGCTCATTCCTGTCGCAGCTATTGTGCGGGGGTTCGTTGCATCGCCACGAGGGATACGTCGCCGACAAACAATGATTTTCGTGCCCACGTAAAAGCTGCTGTGAACAATAAACGGGCGTTTTATCCCGTGTTGTCCCATGGCTGGGCGGAGGAACACAGGGCGGTGATTGGGAACGAACTGTGACCATGTAAAAGGGCCTCTACGAAGGCCACTCCACGCGTGCGCTGTTTACCGCGGGTATATCACTCATTGATTTTAATGGGGCCTCGCAGACGGGCTCAATCGCGGCGTTTCGCACGCCGTCTGCTCTATTGCGCTGCGTTTTCACGCTTTTTAAGACACCTCATCGCCCATCACAATGATGGGGTGCGTTAAAAACCGCTGCCCGACGCAACAACCTCTGTCCAAAACCGGCAGTTAAAACGCAGCGCTTTGCGGACGCTGTGTGTGAGAGGGGCCTTAGAGCGAGATTATCGAGGCGCTTCAGCAACCATAGTTTCTGTTTGGTTCCATGTTCTGGTACAATGTGGTCAAGCGCTGCGAACAGACGAGCGGAAGGTCCGAACCGCAGTCATTTTCACGTAAATTGAAATAGTGGTCATACACAATGTCAGGTGGAGCGCTGTCATAAACCGTCCCCCCCCCCCCCCCCCCATAGCCCTACTCAGAGAATAGCCCATCATACACGGTAGTGACACAATTATCAACAGTCCCAAATATCAGCCCATTTTGGTACAAAACCTTCAGGCTTCTGCTAAAAAGATGAAGGAGAATTTCACCTTTCAGCACAACGAGCAAAGCAGACCGCCAAATCACCACAAGAATGGCTTCACCAGAAGATGATCGAAGTTTTGGAATGGCCTGGCTGGAGCCCAGACCTGAATCCCATTGAAGATCTGTGGGTGACCGGAAGAGGGCGTTACACATGAGATGCCCTCGCCACCTGACAGATTTGGAGCGCTTTTGCAAGGAAAAGTGGGCAAAGATTGCCGAGTCAAGATGTGCCATGCTGATAGACACCGACCCAAAAACACTCACCTTCTCTCTCTTACTTCTTCTTTTTTTCATTCTATCTCCCACACACTCGCTCTCTCATTTTTGCTCTCTTGTCTCTCCCTGTCGCTCTCCTCTTTGCTCGCCGCCTTTCTTTTTCTCTCTCATTTTTGCTCTCTTTCTTGCCGTCTCCTTTTTGCTCTCTTTCTCTCGCTCTCTCCTTTTTGCTCTCTTTCTCACTTTCTCCTTTTTGCTCTTTTTCTCTCTCGCTTTCTCCTTTTTGCTCTTTCTTGCTTTCTCCTCCCCCTCTCTCTCCTTTTTGCTCTTTTTCTTGCTCTCTTTCTCGCTCTCTCCTTTTTGCTCGCCTTCTTTCTTTTTCTCTCTCCTTTTTGCTCTCTTTCTCGCTCTCCTTTTTGCTCGCCTTCTTTCTTTTTCTCTCTCCTTTTTGCTCTTTTTCTCGCTCTCTCCTTTTTGCTCTTTTTCTCGCTCTCTCCTTTTTGCTCTTTTTCTCGCTCTCTCCTTTTTGCTCTTTTTCTCGCTCTCTCCTTTTTGCTCTTTTTCTCGCTCTCTCCTTTTTGCTCTTTTTCTCGCTCTCTCCTTTTTGCTCTTTTTCTCGCTCTCTCCTTTTTGCTCTTTTTCTCGCTCTCTCCTTTTTGCTCTTTTTCTCGCTCTCTCCTTTTTGCTCTCTTTCTCCCCTCTCCTTTTTGCTCTCTTTCTCCCCTCTCCTTTTTGCTCTCTTTCTCCCCTCTCCTTTTTGCTCTCTTTCTCGCCCTCTCCTTTTTGCTCTCTTTCTCGCCCTCTCCTCTTTGCTCTCTTTCTCGCCCTCTCCTGTTTCCTCTCTTTCTCGCCCTCTCCATTTTGCTCTCTTTCTCGCTCTTTCCTTTTTGCTCTCTTTCTCGCTCTTTCCTTTTTGCTCTCTTTCTCGCTCTTTCCTTTTTGCTCTCTTTCTCGCTCTTTCCTTTTTGCTCTCTTTCTCGCTCTTTCCTTTTTGCTCTCTTTCTCCCCTCTCCTTTTTGCTCTTTTTCTCACCCTCTCCTCTTTACTCTCTTTCTTGCCCTCTCCTGTTTCCTCTCTTTCTTGCCCTCTCCATTTTGCTCTCTTTCTCGTCCTCTCCATTTTGCTCTCTTTCTCGCTCTTTCCTTTTTGCTCTCTTTCTCGCTCTCTCCTTTTTGCTCTCTTTCTCGCTCTCTCCTTTTTGCTCTCTTTCTCGCTCTCTCCTTTTTGCTCTCTTTCTCGCTCTCTCCTTTTTGCTCTCTTTCTCGCTCTCTCCTTTTTGCTCTCTTTCTCGCTCTCTCCCTATTGCTATCTTTCTCTCTCGCTCTCTCCCTATTGCTCTCTTTCGCTCTCTCCCTATTGCTCTCTTTCTCTCTCGCTCTCTCCCTATTGCTCTCTTTCTCTCTCGCTCTCTCCCTATTGCTTTCTTTCTCTCTCACTCTCTCCTTGTTGCTTTCTTTCTCTCTCGCTCTCTCCTTATTGCTTTCTTTCTCTCTCGCTCTCTCCTTTTTGCTCTCTTTCTTGCTTTCTTTCCCCCCCTCTCTCCTTTTTGCTCTTTTTCTTGCTCTCTCCTTTTTGCTCTTTTTCTTGCTCCTTTTTGCTCTTTTTCTCTCTCTCTCCTTTTTTGCTCTCTTTTTCGCTCTCCTTTTTTGCTCTCTTTCTCGCTCTCTCTCTCCTTTTTGCTCTCTTTCTCGCTCTCTCCTTTTTGCTCTCTTTCTCGCTCTCTCCTTTTTGCTCTCTTTCTCGCTCTCTCCTTTTTGCTCGCCTTCTTTCTTTTTCTCTCTCCTTTTTGCTCGGTTTCTCGCTCTCTCCTTTTTGCTCGCCTTCTTTTTTTTTCTCTCTCCTTTTTGCTCGGTTTCTCGCTCTCTCCATTTTGCTCGCCTTCTTTCTTTTTCTCTCTCCTTTTTGCTCTTTTTTGCTCTCTCTCTTATTGCTCTCCTGCTCTCTTTCCTTTTCACTCTCACTCTCCTTTTAACTTGCGCTCTCTCTCATTCACACTCACCGTTTCGTTCGCTCTCTTTCCCACGGCACCCCGGGGCACCTTAGTTGGGAGTCCTTGTATTAGGGGCCTCATGCTCTGAAGGGGATCGGCTGTTTGAACCATTTGTCTTATTAAAGCTCTCCCTAAGCGTTTTTCTTTGGGCTGGTCCATATTTCTTTAGGAGGCTTTTTAGGTGACTTCTAAGACCCCCGCTGATCCTGAGAGAAGGGGCTTCAGTGGTGATGCAGCAACGCACCCATTATAGTTTTGTCCGCTGCCCAATAATTACTGTGATAGGACCCAATGGTAAATCAGCACTGAGGCCCCTTCACCCTCGGGAGCGATGGGGGGGTCTCAGAGGTCAGATGCTCACAATCATAAAGTTTTGGCAACACTTTATAAGATAATAAACCCCCTTTAATGACTTCTATTCATAGGGACTTGCTGATTTAATGGAGTATTTCCTGAGATAGCATATTCTTAGGAGAGTTTGGAGCAGGGAGGCCGCCATAATATAAAATGCGCCAGTCTTCATTGAAGGGGCTGTACCAAGATTACAAGTAAGGATAGAGAATAACTTGCTGATCGGTGGGAGTCTCCTATCTGATCTCCCATGTCCCGGTCTGCCTGTCAGTGTGAGGGTCTTTTCTGACCCCGCAGTGACGTCAACATTAAGGGAGTGCCGGACGAGCATGTACGGTCAGCGCTCCATTCACTATAATGGGGCTGACAGAAATACTTGAGCGCTTACTGCTCAGCTATCTTGCAGCCCCATTAAAAGTGACCAGCGCTCCAGTCTGCTCCTCACTGCAGGGGGTTCAGTAGCCCCGCACTAAGGAGGACAGGGGACCCCCATTCTGGAGATCGGTGGGGGGCTCAGTAGTGAGATCCCCACAATCGGCAAGTTATCTCCTATTCTATGGATAGATGATAACCCCTAATCTTGCTACAACCCCCCTTAATCGTGTATAATAGACTCCCTGCTGGAAGGAACGCCATCGCAGGTGTCTTAAGCCCCGCATGTCAATAGAAGCAACTTAACGAAGACAAGGGCTCTTTTGTGGCTGAACATAACAGGCATGGAAGGTAAGTCAGACAGCGCAGTGCGTGGCGGCGACGCGCCAGAGACTGACACTCGCCACTAATGAGCTCCTCTTGGCAGGTCGATGTTTAGTTGTGGAACAGCAAGTCATTAATATTTTAATACAGATAATCACAGTGTGAACATGGAAGTGTTCTACAGAGAGGAGTCGCTACGGTTTCTTATTAGCGAAGACCTCGGGAAACGCTGAGATCTTTTAGTAAATTACACACAGCGTGTCCTGAGTAAACACAAATACAGCGCTCATTTCAAGTTATGCAAATACATCTCCGCTTTATTCCAGGCGGCTGCTCGCTCTTGCTAATCGGCTGCAAGGAGAAAATACCTCGCCGGATAAGGAACACAAGCTCAGACAAGCGCACCCTAACCTGCGGCCGCAGGCATGCTGGGAATTGTAGTCTAGCCGCAGCTGGAGAGCCACGGGTATACAAAGTTTATTCCTCCAACACTCTCTACCGCGGTAGATTGTTCAGCAGGGTTACAGTCACAGGTTTGGTGTTGTGTAAAAACAGTGGCATCTACTCTTTTTTTTTTTTTCTCTCCCCCCCCCCCCCCCGCTAGAAACAGCGCCACTCTCTCCACAGGATGTTTCTGGTATTGCAGCTAAATTGCAATACCAGGAATGAAGGAGATCCCTTTTCTAAAGGCTCTTTCACATCCGTGTTTGCATGGTGTTACAACTTTACGTTCATCTGCTTCATCGTAGTAGCAGAGCAATGAAATTAACCCCTTCATGACATGGCCTATTTTGAGCTTAAGGACGCAACAATTTTTGGCGGATTTTCTTCTCCGTTTATCAAAAGTCATAACTTTTTTATTTTTCCGTCAACGCGGCCGTATGAGGGCTTGTTTTTTGCGTGGCGAACTGTAGTTTTTCTCGGTGCCACTTTTCGGTACATAGACTATATTGTAAAACTTTTTTTTTTTAATGATAGCAGGGAGAGAAAACGCATCAATTCTGCCATAGATTTTTTTATTTTTTTTTTACAGCGTTAATCATGCAGCATAAATGAGACATTCCATTTTTTCTGCGGGTCGGTACGGTTACAACGATACCAAAATTCTTACATTTTTTTTAGGTTTTCCCACTTTTCTGCAATAAAAACCCTTTTTCTTGGAAATTTTTTTTTCGAAATCGCTGCATTCAAAGTCCTGTATCTTTTTTATTTTTTGATGTACGGCACTCTATGAGGGCTTATTTTTTGCGAGACAAGCTGTAGATTTTATTGGTACCATTTTGGGGTACATATGGCTTTTTTGATCACTTTTATTGCGTTTTTAGTGAGGCAAAATGCTAAGAATTAGCATTTTGCCTCAGTTTTTTAGCGTTTTTTTTAGCGTTTTTTTCCGTGCACAGTCAAAAGCATGTGCAACTTATTGTACGCGTCGTTACGGACGCGACAATACCAAATATGTGGGATTTTATATTTCTTTTACCTTTTTTTATGCTAATCTGAGAAAAAGCATAAAAAAATGTTTTTTTTTACTCTTTTTTTTTACATTTTTTTTAATTCATTTTTTTAATCTTAGTTTTTTTTACACTGTTTGTGTCCCTCTGAGGGACTTTAACCACTGCCCTGATGATCGCTGTTATAAGGCATGGCAGAGCTACTGCTCTCCCATGCCTTATCGCTTATACAGCGATCCTAGGCATAGGCAATACAGGACGCCAGTGTCTGGCATCCTGTTGCCATGGTGACAGGCCGGGCTCTCGCGATGACATCTACTTAGATCGCGGCAGGGAAGGGGTTAACAGCGGGGGCGCAACTCCGATGCCCCCCCGCTGTTGCAGCGGGACGCCGGCTGTGACTGACAGCCGGCTCCCGCTGCGGGATAGCGCTGGATCATATGTGATCCCGCGCTATCTCCAGGACGTAAGTTTACGCCCTGTTGCGGGAAGTACCAGGCTGCCAGGACGTAAACTTACGCCCTGCAGCGGGAAGTGGTTAAACTAGTTGTTCAGGATTTTTACTATTGATGATCTATCCTCAAGATAGGCCATCAATAGTGGACAGCAGGCGCCTGTTGTCAATGCCAATAGTGCTGGAAGTTGATAGTTCTGTCTATATTGCAGTAGCCCAGGTTGGCACTATAGGCGCCGCTCTCATTGAATTCAACGGCAGCTGCGCCTGCAGTACCAACCCGGGCTGCGGAAATATGGACAGCGCTATTTGCTTGCAGCACTGACAGCACATCCGGTGATCAGCTGATTGGTGGGGATCCTGAGCGGTGGACCCCTGCCAGTAAACTATTGATAACCTATCCTGAGGATAAGCCATCAATCAGGTTCATGCTGGTCGAACCACGGGCAGCCTGAACTTTGGACAGGCAGTAACATCGCAGTCATGTATGTTGTATTCACTCTAAATGAAATTGGTTTGGCTTTTCTGCAGTGGAATATTCGCACTATTGGTGCATATTTTGATGCAGATCCATAGCCCTCTTCACTCCTTTGAAGGGTGAACTCTGCGGTAAGGTGAAGGTAAGGCATCGAGTCCTGACTGACTCCTAGGGTGATGTCAGCAGCAGATTCGCAGCAAATTCTGCACCAAAATTGGCAGCAAAAAAATTGCTGCAGATTTTGGAGTGGATCCGCACCAAAACCCATTACATGTGAACAAACCCTGACACGCTATGGCGTTTCAGAATAGGCATACATTTCTTTTATTCCAAAAGTTTTTGTTTTTTTTTTTAAAATATGGGTTCCAAAGTCTTATAAAGAAAACCCGTACAGCTTATATGCCAACGTATAGTAATTATACAGAGTCTGCAGGCGCAAGAATAGAGTAGAAGTCTGGATTGCAAAATAGTTAGTGGAATGAATTTAAAGGAAAAAAAACCTTAAAAACAGAAGTTACAATCGTAAAACCTGCATGACTGCTTGTTATCTCCGAAAAAGTATACTATGACAGTCCTCCGGGAGTCACTGGGTGGGGATCCATCGCATTCTTCCTGTCCAGATCACCTAGACGGACTGATCTCTATACACAGGCAGGGAGAGATCTCCTAGTCTAGGTGAGGGGGCTTTTACATAGAACTATTTTTTTTTTTGTAGCGTGAACAATATCAGAGTCCGCTCGTGCAGCCTGTTTATACAGGCAGATTTGCTCACAAATCGTTCACATTCGCAGTACCAGCGAACCAGAACGACTGAACGATCAGTCTTTAACCCAAATGATTAGCGAACAAGCCAACAATGATTTTCGTGCTTGCAGGAAACGAATGCTAAGCGAACGAATTATCGCTCATCGTTTGATCGCTGTCTTCATTTATATTGACCAATTATCGTTCAAATCTGGCGATTTAAATTTTTTGACCAATAGTCGTTCCATGTCCAGACTAGAGACGAGCGAGCATACTCGCTAAGGGCAATTACTCGATCGAGCATTGTCCTTAGCGAGTACCTGCCTGTTCGAGAGAAAAGGTTCGGCTGCCGGCACGGGTGACAGGTGAGTTGCGGCAGTGAGCAGGGGGGAGCGGTGGGGAAAGAGGGAGAGAGAGATCTCCCCTCCGTTCCTCCCCGCTCTCCCCCGCAGCTCCCTGCCCGCCGCCAACAACCGAACCTTTTCTTTCGAGCGGGCAGGTACTCGCTAAGGGCAATGCTCGATCGAGTAATTGCCCATAGCGAGTATGCTCGCTCGTCTCTAGTCCCGTGACTCCAAGCCCCATTCTGTATGTTTTGGTGTTTGAGAATAAATCATACACAGCTGTAAAGTGGTTGCCCGTCCCAAGATCACGCCGCCTGTGGTTCGGACAGTATGTACGTGGTAACAGGTTCCCTCCAATGCAGGGCAGGATACAGCATATGCCAGACACCAACAGATGCCATTGACCACAATGAAGTTCTTTGGATTTCCATCATGATGTCTGGCATATTATTGAAGAAAAATAGCGCTGCGTGCTGCTTTTTTTTTTGCATTTTGAACAGAACCTCCGACACCGATGTGAACGAGCCGTAATCCTGTTTCGGGACTCTGATAGGCTACAACGGTAGCCATTGGTAAACAAAGATGGGTAGGACCGCAGGGGCTGTAGCACTGGATCGCCGGGGGAACAAACAGGTAAGTCGGCTGCTTTTTTTGTTTTAACACACTTCCAGCCAATTTTAAAACAATGTCCACGCCCAGACAGGCCCTTTAATTGTGTTGAGCAGTGTAGTATGTACACATCCGGCTGTGGAGCTCTCTCCGTAGTATACATGCCCGCAAAAGTGGTAGATTTTACATCGGTCTCCAGATTGCAACTAGATCTGTCAAATCTGGGGCTCTGGAAATTATTGGGAAATTGGCCAAACCTCTGCGACGTGGGACCTAATACTTGTTTTACATTACAGCCATGGACTGGATCCTCATCGCCCCCTGCGGTGATTGCGGTCATTCTCTGTTCCAACCCGTCTGCAGGCATTTAAACAAATATTGTCCTTTTTCTAACCATGAAGGTTTCAGTGAAAAGGCACAAACATTGTGTGTTGTAATGCTTTCATAGCAGATTAACATTGAGCTCCAGAATGAAGCCCGATGAGGTACAAGACTGAGGGTGGGTAGAGCGCCGCTGCTCTTCTAAACCGTATTTGGGAACTCTGCCAGCTGGAAAATAGGATCGCTGTGCTTGGAGCCGTCCCAAGTTCTGTGACTCCCAGTCCTCAGGAGGCCCTGCAATACCTTGCGCTCAGCTTCGACTTTGCCCTCTATGGAAAAGTCACTTTTTCTTTACCTTTCCAACCTTTTCTCCCTAACTTGCCAGTCACCAAGTGTAAAGGTCTGTTCATACATCGCAGTAATGTAACAGTTTTTGCAGAATCCTGACAAAAAGCTCCAGTTTTGCTACAACCCTGGTAAATCGTAACAAAAGAAGCGTGATATGACTGCTGCGGGTGTATACATCATGAGCACTTGAGTTACTGTTTTCAATCAAGTTCTTCAAACTAGCAGTGTCTTAAGATACCTTTACAATGGCCAATAGTCACCCAAATAATCGCTCAGTTGAGTGACTTTGTCTGACGGCCCCATGTAAATACAGCCCCCAACGGCACTGAGCGAAAAGTCCTCTCGCTTGCCACTAGTCATTCCATGAACAAGTATGGGTGTGTATCTATGACCACAGCTCCGCTCACTTCTACGGAACAGAGAAAGATTGCCAAGTGCACCAATCTCCCTCCACCCCATAGAAATGAATGGAGCAATGGCTATGAATGTGCATCACTGGTTCATTCACATGGGGCTTTCAGGGAGCGCAGATGTCAGAACCAATGGCATCCCAACAGTAAGGCCCCTGGCGATCAGATATGTATCTCCTATTCTGTGCATAAGGAGATACATGTCTTTAAAGGGGTTTTCAGAGCATTCACTACTGATGAACTATCCTCAGGATACTCTTGGGATCCCCACTGGGTAGCTGATCCTCTACCTCGATGTCAGTGCAGCTGAGCTGGATATCCACATTGATCTTGGAGCCAAAAGTATAACAGAAGACATTGCTCCCATAGATTTTATTGGGGGCGATGCCTACTATTATACTTCCAGTTCCAACCCCAGTGTGGCTGTCTAGCTCAGCTGCGCTAACAGCAGGTCAGATGATCAGCTGATTGGTGGGAATGCTAAGTGGTAGACCCCCGCTGATCAACTATTGATAACCTATCCTGAGGACAGGTCATCTATAGTAAATGTCCCCTTTAATTTGAATACTTCTTAAAGATAAAGTATATATGAAGACTACTCTTAAAGGGGTTGTCGCACAAAATTAAGTTATCCCTCATCCAAAGGATAAGTGCTAAGTAACTAATAGTTGGGGTTCTGACTGCTTGAGAACGGAGTTCCTGAAAGTCCCTAAATGAACAGAGCGATGGTCATGCATGTGCTTCTCCGATCCATTCATTTCAACGGGACTGACTAAGATAGATAAGCATTTGAACTTGACTATCTCCTGTAGGTCCATTGAAAAGGGTGGTGTTCGCATGCTCAGTTGTTGGTCCATCCATTTGGGGACTTTCATGACTCCCATTCTCGTTATCAGTGGGGCTCCCAACAGTCGGATCCCCACCGATATCGTAGTTATCACCTATCCTGTACAGTGACGAGGGCAAAACACCAAAGCCGTCTGTTTGTGTATGGTTTATGGTTTCCTTCTGGAGAAGACTCATGTTTTGGCTTATATTCCCAGTCATGTTACTAGGCTTGTTTAAAGGTCTGGCATTGACTTGTAGGAGAGCTACCTACTAATAGGTGGCGCTCCAGAGGCATTGTACCATCTCCTATCTGCATAGCAAATTTCCCAGAAGAGTATTGTGTGGCATTTTAAGACTCCTCACATCTACTAGACAATTCCTGCACTTAAAAACTATACCCGTCTTCCCGACTCCGTAATATGAAGCATGAATGGGAATACATGAGCTTCATCCCACTCGGCACTGGGGTATATGGTGAAGACCCGTTATTTTGGAGCCCTTTGGTCCACAATGCCAATAGACAATTTTTGCATTGGCAATTTGTATTGAGTGCCGGGTCTAAACACAGAACATAGGTACACTTCTCATTCAGATGGGTTTTCCATTTTTAGGGCTTAGGCTGGATTCACATGGCTATATTGCAAGTTGCACCCGAGAACCTCTGGCATAAGTCGCATCTGACAGCACATGTACGCCGTCCATGTTCTGTCCAATTTGTACAGACACGATACTTTGCATGTCCCATTCAAGTCCAGCTATTGGGGTGTGATAGTGAGATCTAGCTGCTGTCACAAGATCACACACTATGTTGTCAAAACAGTGGAGGACGGCCTGGACACCCCGGCGGTCCAACACAGCGGAGCCGTAGGGGCATAGAGGAAGGAGATGGAGCAAAGGAAAGAAGGATGCCAAGCTGCCTGCATGCCCCCACCCACTCCCACTAGGAACCAGAGGAGAGGAGAATGCCAATATGCCAGCCTGCCCGCCTACCCTGATGAGCCGGAACAGAGGAGAGGGACTCAGAAGTGTCTGACCAAATGTCCACCCTGAGCGTGATCTTGTGACAGAGCCTAGATCTCACAAGTTCACGTTCCAGTAGCCGCTGTGGCAATGTTCCCACTGATTGGAGAGTATGGAAGATGGAAGGCACACTCCCCCTGGTATCCGACTGCCAGTGTCTGCCCACTTCAGGTATTCAGTCTCCTTTTGGTTTTTGAGGCATGGAAACAAATGGCTCTGATATCAGGACATTGGGAAAGACTAGTGGGGAAAAAAAAGAACTGGGTCAGTGCAGCGGCGCTGAGGAACTGGTATCGACAGCTGCAGGTTTTTGAGAACATGACAGATCAATGCAGTTTTCTGAACCAAAGCCAGAAGAGGTTTCAGCAGGAAGGAAAAGTATAAGACCTTCTTTTATGTTTCCCTTTCCTTCTGAATCTACTCCCGGCGTTGGCTAAAAAAACAGCAATAATGACGTGTGATTCCAGCCTAAGGCCTTGTTCACATGGGCACTGCAGTCTTATGCCAGCCGCATCGCATCCAAAAGTCGCATGAACAAGAGGAGGGCTCAGCTAAATCTCGCATTTTCTCGCCCACTCACACGGCCGGGTACGGCGTATATATGCTGCAGTCCAGAATTCCTCTGGCCCACATAAATGCTCAGCATGGCTTCTTTTAGTTAAATGGAGCCAGCTGACATGGTTTAGCAGTGCTGGCCGCTGCTAAACTCCCTCTCCATCCCTTTGCCAGCAGCTCCCATAGAAGCCTATGGAAGTCGCCAGCTGATCGTGGCTGAAAGATAGGGCAAGACCTATCTTTTCCGGCCACGTCAAAACATTGCCAATGTCCTATCTTCGCCGGCCGTATGTTTTAATGTGACTAATAATCGCCAATGTGAATGATTGCATTGGATGCTTCACATGGTCGCCATTTTTTTATCATGGCTAAATTAACTGCGTAAAAACAGTCTTGTGAACGAGGCCTAAGAGTGTAGATGGGGTAATGCCTTTAAATACACTGTCCTCTCAAAAGTAATTAGACACCTGAGCAAAAATCAAAAATAGTATTTACTGTAGTTGCATATGTTACTACTTAGTGGGGCTACTTTTGGCCCTAATGACATAGGATACTCGCCGTGGCATACTTTCTACTAACTTTTGACACTCTTCAGCTGGCATTTCCATCCACTCATCCTGCAAATGTCTTATCAAGTTCTCTCAAAAGAAGAGGCATTGCCCCGTCTACAAGGGTGCAAGGAGCGTCACCATTGGACAGTTGAGCAATGGAAGAATGTTCTATGGAGTCACGAACAACGCTATTCCATCTTCACACCAGATGGATGTACCTGGGTGTGGATAATGCCTGGGGAACACTTTTTGCCAGAGTGTGTCAAAGTGAAAGTTATATGCTTCATAAGGCGATAACGTAATTTTGCAATATCATATTCTGACTTAATTTAAAGGTGCAGGGATATTACTTTACCTGTGCCCCCACCCACCCCACTTCTCCATTTGTATCCAATGGTTCTGACTTGTATGATCCACAGTTTTACTGGTCAGGCATACTCTGTGCCTTCAAACTCTGTAATGACAACGCCGTTTGTTGTGTATACAAATTCATTAGTAACTGGCAACGGGGCATTTTTGGGAGATGTAGTTTTTGCACTCCCAGCAGCCATTTTAAATAAAAATGTGCAAATCTAAAGCTGGCTGGAAAGCAGCGGTAGCGCAGGTTGGGGAAAAAAAGTATTTGAGCTCAGTTAGACGATTTAGATGAACTTTTGGAATAAGTGGAAACGTTAGGGAAATTTTGCGCAGTCTTCAAAATACCCCTTTAAGTGCAGCCAAGGTTCCGTTATAGATGGGGATGTGTTACGTGGCATGGTCTCGGTCTGTTGGTTGTAGTGACAAGAACCATGATCATGGAGGTGTACCCTGATATTGTAAACAATAATGTGCTGCTGACAATGTGGTAATACTCTGGGAATGGTCGGCCATACTTCCAACAAGACAACCTGCCTTGTCACACATCCAACGCTGTTTTACATTGGTTTGAGGACGTGGATGTTCCATGATTGGACCGGCTGCACAGAGGCCCGACCTGAACCTTACTGAACAGCTTTGGGATGAACTGGAACTATAGGTCAGGAAATATGAAGAGCATCCATCTTCTTTAAGAGAACATGCCAGGTGTTTGCAGGATGAATGGAGGGAAATACCAGCTGAAGTGTATTAGATGTTAATAGAAAATATGCCACGCAGAGTATCTGATGTCATTAAGGCCCCCTAATGGAAATTAGTTTTAATTCTTGCTCAGCTGTCCGATTACTTTTGGTAGGATAGTCCGCTTTCCCAGGTAATTTTTGAGGTCCAACACAACCCACCATTGATCCGCCATATACCAGGGTAACTTTTTTGATAACCCAGTAAATCGACCCAGTTTTACACAGTGATGCACTCCTAGTTGTTCAGTACTCTTAGGCTGGATTCACACCTGCAGTTTTTTTCTCCAAGCCATAGCGAGCCATGGATGCAGAAGTCATTGGCTTAAAATCAACCTAGTAGAACTGCACCAAAAACTGTGTGTGGATTTAGCATTAGGCTACCCATATACATTACATAGCTGTTGGCTGAATATTCTTACACCCCCATTTACAGGCATGCTTGGTTCAGCCAGATGTGAATGTGTTCTCTTTGGATGAAGAAGAGAAAAGCGCTGCCAGACATCTGGCAGCTGCTCATCTCCTGAGAACAAAAGGATCAGGCAGTTGAAATCCATCTGCCCCATCTTTACGTTCCGCACTCTCTGCCATCGGGGGACAGTTGTTGGCTACCATGCACATTAGATGATCAGCTAGACCCATCGAAACGGGCGAATTCAACCAGCACACGTCTAACGTTTACGGCCACCTCTGAATAGATTCACACGCGGCAGACTTGTAGACTTTTCTGCAACCCTTCCGTTCTGAATGAGGCTTTCAGAAATCACGTGCTTACCGCAGAAACAACTCATTTAGATGAATGACACTGATATTAATTGGCAGGAACCTTTACAACAAACCTGCCGCATGTCAATATACCGCCAGAGTATTAAATGACATCCCAAGGGGGAACCTGTAACGGCGTGCGACATATCAGTTGTCACCCAGCTTTCCCAGAAACAGATCCCTCCGAACAGAATATTTGACAAGCGAACAATAGAAGAACGCTCCTCCTGTCATGTAGCATTTATTGACATTTGTAGCGCTTCCTATCCAGTCATCACACGGCATTAAGAGAAGTGTAACATCTGCAGCTAGACAAAGCAACGCTGCGGACCCCCGTCCTTTCATCCCTCCTCATCCATATTTATCAAGCAGCAAATATTCCCCACCAACACAGCAGAGACGAAATAAATAAGACGTTGCGTCTTTGCATTCGCCTTCGCTATCAGTACATTTCGGCCCTGGAGGTGAGATTGCAGGCTGGGAATTAGTCTGTCAGCGCTGTCAATGTGTATTCCAGTCAGGCACACAGTTAGTGACAATAGGCTTTAAGCACACAGGAAGCCTCGGCTCAGGGGACACCGCGCGGGGACATTCTCCGGCTCTTATTCTGGTTTTATCTGACATTTCTCTCTAGAACAGCGTGACATCCATTGTTCTATAGAAATCTGCTGTTTGTACATGATGTTATGCGAATTCCAACTGTGTATTAGTAAACGTACATACTGTAATATTCAACGGACTTCCATACATTCAGTGGCTACTTCATTAGAGTCGATCATCTAGTAGTGCATTGGAGCTCCTTTGACCTTCACAACTGCAGCGATTCGTTATGGCGCCATCCACAGGTATTAGGGTGTTCCAAGGAAACCTTCCCCTCACTATTATATCACCTCCACCAGCCTACGGCAAAGAGTCTTGGATTCATGATGCTTGCGCCAAATTCTGCCCCTCCCATCAGCACAAATCTGGATTTATATACCCAGGGGATGGTTTCCCACTGCTCAGTGATACAATTTTTGAATGTTTTTGCCCACTGAAGCTTCACCTTACTGTTTGGCACTGGAACTGGTCATCTGTTGGTACAGCCCGTCCGTACTAAAGGATGAGTTGTAGATTCGGACAGGTGTTGCATGTGGTTGCGATTTTCTTGAGTGTGCACAGTCTGAACAATTCTTGACATCCTCCTCTGACCCCTTTCTGGAATGAGTTTTTGATATCCACAACATTCCCTTTCACCGGATAGTCTTTCTTGATCACACCATTCTCTGTATACTCTCCACACCATTACACGAGAAAACCCCAAGCAGTTGGCAGTGACATCCCAGCCCGGCTAGTCCAACACTGATGACCCGGCCTCGTTGGAAGTCGCTCAGATCGTTGGATTTTCCCATCTAATGTGGATTCACGCTGAAACTGATCCACAGAAAACTTGTCACATGATTTTATGCTGCACTCCGGGGTCACGGGGAGAGTTTCCATACAGGGCAGTTCTAGTTGTGAAAGGGATGGGGTCCCTAATTAAGTGACTATTCAGTGCATATAATTGATACACTGAAGTGCAATACCAGACACAGCCATAGACAGGTGTGGCGCTGGTTTTGAAAGAAACCAGCTATGTTTTTCTGATCCTGTACAACTAGAAGCAAAGTTGTCAACCTGAAACAATCCCTTCAAATCAATTTTTGGATTTTTTTTTAGTTTTGTAAAATAGACATTAGATTGTCAGTAGAGTCCTACAAGCAAACTTGATGATGCGGACCGGCTTTATTTTAGTCTTTCCTCTAACTCTGCATTGTGAAGAGTTGTGATTGCATTATATGATTCCGCCGTACATAAAATAATTAGTTTTCCCTCGGAGTTTACCTGGGATGAGATCAGAACGGAGCCGAACGCTGTGAGGTTGCAGCCTTGGGCGCTCCTGTTCTCCTGTCACATTATATATAAATACTGCGCTTTCTTGCTTGATTACATTGAGTATTCGCCAAGGGAGAAACTCCTTTCAGTTCCTCTTTGTGAACGCATTGTGGTTGGTAGTGTCCTTGAAAATTGCCTTTTTTTTTCCTCTTTCCTTTTGCCGTTTGAAGCCTGCAGAATTTAGACATCCATTGTGTGTCATATCACAGGATTAAATCCGAGGCCAACGCAGCGAATGACAATCGTAAAAAGCCAGAGGTCAGGCTGCGTTCACCCTTGTGTATTTAGTTGGGCATGTTTTGGTTTTTTTTTCACTTTTCTTTTTGTCAACCATTATTTTATTTTTTTTTGTAAAGAAATGAAGTGAGTTTACACCCAAAAGGCTATTCTATAGAACATTTTAGTGAACCCAAGCTGTCCATGCATGTGGAATTCCATTTGAATACCTGTCATGTAATGCTGAAACTAGCTGCAGAATCTAGGAGCCGACGCAATCCCTCCGGACCTAGACGTAAACGGACAGAGAGTTGATGCTGTCAGTGAGTTCGTGTACCTCGCAAGCGTTCATCACACAGATGGGAGGGTGCTTCCAGACATCCTGCGGAGAATAGCGCTGGGGGTCCCTGGATAAACTCTGGCGGAGGCAGAACATAACACTCAGGACTAAGATTCGATTCTACCAGACCTGCGTTATGCCAATATTATTGTATGGCTCAGAGACTTGGACCTTGCTGTCGCATAACACCGAGCGTCTGGAGTCCTTTCACATGCGATGCCAATGCCAGATTCTCCGTGTCCGTTGGTTTGACTTCATTAGAAACAGCAAGATACAGGCTTGCACGGGCTTTGAGTCAATCACAAAAACAATAACAAGGAGACGACTTGCACTTTTTGGTCATGTTGCACACTTGTGAGAAGCTGTTCCGGCCCACGGTGCTCTAACCACAGCAATTGCTAGGAAAATCGAGAGACGACCCCCTGCCGGATGGCGGAGGCCCCCTGGTCATCCACGGCACTCGTGGGTGCAACAGATAGGCAATGGTACCTCCTCCAAAATAAACACCGAATGGAACAATGCTCTTGGTTGTGGTCATTCTGGATCGGCGCTACGGACCCTCGTCGTCCAAGCGAGATAACTAACTAACCATGTAATGCTACATTTCCCCTGCAGAGGACATGTTTGGCCAGACGTGCCCCCACGCCAATCGACTTCTATTACCAAAGGGGTTGGCTTCATGAGACAACCCCTTTAAAGAGAACCTGTCATGACTTTGTGGAAGCATGGCCGGTTGCATAGACTTGCAACCACTGCCCCGATGCCTCCAATGATGTCTATCTTTTGTTCATACTCGCCCCCATTCCTCCATATGGGCTATTCTTAGGCTCGGCTTCCAGCACTTGAAATGTGTCAAGTGCGCGGTCCTCACCACTCACTGTCAATGGCAAATGTCAGATTTGATCGACAATCGAGGGGATCACCCACTGGACACATTCCAAGTGCCGGGAGCCAAATCGAAAGACAGCTGGTACGAGGGGGAGCATGAACAAAAGAGAGGTTGTGATAGTCAGAGGCCGTGGCTGCAAAGCATGTTGGATTAAAGGGGTTGTACCAAAATAGACTTATCAGCTATCCATATCTACCACTGCCGAGGCCCCCACTGATCCTGAGAACAGGGTCCTGTGTCCCCCTCTTCTCGTCACTGCAAGGATACTTCTTCACCCATTTTACCCTTCACTTCTATGTGGGGGGAGGTAAATGGACAGTTAGGATCTATGAGATCGGCGCTTGTTTGTCTGGCCGTCACACAGTCCGATTCAAAGACAGTATGGGGATGAATGATCAATCGTATGATCGTTCATCCCACATACTGTTTCGTAGTTGTTGGCAGCACATTCCCCTTTTGTATGAGGAGTTGTGCTGCCAAAAATGAGGAACACCTGAGGAGCGAGTGACTGCTCCTTCATCAGCACCTTCACATGGTCAAACATTCTTGCCCCTGATCATCGGCTCGTGTAAAAGGCCTGTTACTGTATTTGTAGCACTGACTTCTGGTTTGAACAGCCCCCTATCCGTTATAGGGTGCTGCAGGAAATCTGGATCTCGGGAGAACAGTGGATGCACAATGCCAGGTGTCTGCCTTCAAGTGCTTCCTGTTCAAGACAAAAGAAATAGCCCTTCTCCAAGGAGTTCATTCAGGGCGCTGTGTTCCCGTTAGACAAGTATTGCTCGGGTCCTGACAGTATGGAGGGTTCTTAACAATAATTGCCCTGTGTGACATAGAACAGATATGGAAGTTTAAAAGGCACTTATTTGGCCTACATAGAAATGTTACAGTGTATACGATCAGCCGGAACGGTAAATACTTACAGGCGAGGTTAATAATATGGATCATGTTGTGACAATGTCGCTTGTCTGTAGTGGGATGTATTGGGCAGCAAATAAGTAGTCAGTTTTTGAAGTTGTATTGGACGCAGAAAAAACGGATAAGTGTAATGGCGGACTCCTAGGAGCGTATGCTATTTCGGTCCGTAAAAAAATACAGCGTTTTCATGTGCGTGTTAAATGCATTTTTGCGGCACATGTGCAGGTTTTTATTACGTCCGCGTTGCATCTGATTTTAAAACGCACAAGAAGGCCCAAATGATATCCGTTTTGTCACAGCCAACAGAACACGGCGTGCACAAAAGAAGAAACGCAGTGAACACAGATGTCGATGTGTGTTTGCTGCATTTATTTAATGCACCCATGGAGTTTACCGGCTGATTTGGGGCCGTGTATCTGCACCACAATACGACATGCTGCTGTATTTTTTACATACTGAATACGGACAGAAATTGCGCCCGTATGAATGGGGTCTGAGCGAGTCTTGACATGGCCCTTATTGTGACGGCAAGATGACTGGATCAGAGCATCTCCAAAACGGCAGGTGTTCCTGCTATACAGTGGTCCAAGGAAGGACAACCGGTGACAGTGTCATGGCCGCCCAAGGCTGACTGATGTGTGTGCGAAGTGAAGGCTGACAGAAGAGTGACTGGAGAACAAATTGCTGGAATAGTCCCTGCTGGCAATGACATAAAAGTGTCACGACTCCCCGGACATTGCGGCTCGCTCTATATAGGCGTGTAGTGTACTATGACTCCAATTCCAAAAAAGTTGGACGCTGCGTAAAATTTAAAGAAATGTAAAAAAAAAAAAAGCATGCAATGATTTGGAAATCTATAACCATTTGTTATTCTCAGTGGAACATATCAGAGGGGGGGGGGGGGGGGGGGGAGATTGTTCTAGTTCATTAGAAAAAATTAACTCATTTAGAGACTGATGGCAGCAACACATCTCACAAAAGTTGGGCCATGTCTACCATTGTGTAGCGTCCCCTCTGCTTTCTACAACAGTCTTGGAAGTAAAGAGAATGGTTGCTGGAGCTCGGGGAGAGGAACCTTGTCCCATTCTTGTCCGATGTAGGATTCTCGCTGCTCAGCAGTCCTGGGGCGTCGTTGCCGGATTTTCATTTCATAATGCACCACATTCTTCCTATTGGTGGAAGGTCTGGGCCGCAGGTGGGTTGTGATGGATGCGGTATGTGGGCTGGATTCATGTAAACGTATTTGTGCAGCGTTTTAAGCGCGCAGTACTGAGTAAATACATCCCATTGATTTCACTGGGTTCGTTTACATAAGCGTATTTTACCTGCGTAATTCAATTGTTCGTGCAAGAAAGAAAAAACACAGCATGCTCTATTTTCCAACACATTTGTGCACAAAAATAGCACAAATTGAAATAATTAATGTAATTTCCCATTTCAATGAGTAGAAGCTTGGTTGTAAGTTTTTTTGCGTGCAGAAGTGCGCACTATTTGCACGTGCAAAAAGCACCGTAAAACACAGACATGTGCGTGCAAATACGAAGCACCCATTGCACTAATGTGATTACGCCCGTGTGACATCGGATTTGGAAATGGCACCCCCCGAGCAGCAGCTTAGCCCTCACTAGAGGCTGCCGGGTGATATGTGACGGGGCGCGATGTATTAGGAGGTGAGGGGGAGCGCTGTAGTTGCTGAGGTCACATATGTAGCCGATTCCTGGTCTGAATCCACACCGAATATGCAGATTTGACGCTTTATGCGGAAATGCTATGGAATTTGCTGTGGATTCTTCCGCTACGTGTGAACGTCCTCTAAAGGAGGTAATTTTTTAAAATGAAACGGAAAAATATCCCCCACCTTCTGATGTGTTCTATTGGGAATATGATATGGCAATATGAGATTCCCAAATCATTGCATTTTTTTTTTCTTTACATTTAATTATATTTTACACAGCGTCCCAGCTTTTTTGGAATTGGGGCTGTATAACGGCCAGGTGGTTTTAGTGTTACGACCGATCACTATGTTTCTATGCATATTTTATTAAAAGCGGAAACATACGCCGAAACATGAACACAGCAGCTGTGTGGTTCCTTAATGTGGATCCATATGGCCTCCATGTGCTGGAGTACAGGCCACGTTGAATTGTGTGTACAGAGTTAGGCCGGGCTCATACGGGCAGATTTGTATTGCGAATTCTGCGATCGCCATCCGCAGGGATGATCTGCGGTAAAACGCAGGCATTGAAAGGCATGCATTTACGATTTTTCGTTCACACTCTCGGATACAAATTGCCTCTTCCGCGCGAGGAAGAAAAATTGCAACATGATCTATTTTGCCATGGACTCCGCGCAGATGGCCTCCATCGATTTCATTGACCCAGAGCCTATAAGTAATTAACATTGTTTCATCGCTAAGCGACGGTGTGGAAAATGCAAACAAAAGGGAAAAAAAATAAAAATGTAATGTGCGTGATTCCCTGCGAACCTAGGCGGCCATACTCAATACAGGTTCGTCCCGTACACACGGTCAGTGGCCGACTGCGGGCCTCCTGCTTGCAGAATCCGATCCGGTTGTGTGAGCCTGGCCTTAAGGTGCAGTAAGATGGGGCAATTATTGGGCACAAACATTTGCCCATGTAAATGTGCAAGGGATCAGCTCGCTTTGTAAGCATAAATATGCTCGGTGGTCAACGGTACATCTCGCTGTGTGATGTACAGCCCACCATGACAGCTCTGTAGAGACAAGCAATCGTATTACTGATCACTTATGCACAGAAAGCCAATCATTTGCCTTGTGTGAACAGCAGTGAATGCTTTGTCGAGTTCTGCTCCTTACAACGGCCCGGTTCTCAGCCCGGGTAAATGAATATGCCGCCATTTTTTCTGTTAAATTCCTATGGAATCCCGCAAGAAAAACTCCATAAGCAGCTGCATAAAAGCAGAGCCATACCGAAGAAGAGTAGGGGCATCCATGCACGGGCATGGGAGCCTTAAGGATTTCTTCTGGAAGGTTTCTTATAAATAATGCAAGAAAATAAAAGGAGCCATATTGCATTGCACACATTCCTAAAATAATGGACATGTTGTATGGAGGCACAGAGAATACATAGCTACAGGTCCTTCATCCAGCCTTTGTGCACACGGCTCTGCCTTACATGTATATCAGGCAAAATCTAGTATTAGTTCAATTTAAACGACAAAAGCTGATTATATCCGAGGCGTTTCGTAAAGCTTTACGTGCTAGGACTTTCATGTGACAATTTAATACCTCAGCTGCCGAATTCCCAGCACTATTACTAGCATCGGAATATAATACATGGTAAAGGCTGCATTTACATTAAACTGCCACTGTGTTAGAGACACCGGCCCATTCACAATTGTGCAAATCACATGACAAGTTTTCCGTGGATCAGTTTCAGTGTGAATCCACATTAGATTGGTAAATCCAAATCCGAGCGATTTCCAACGGAGCTGGGTCATCGGTGCTAGACTACAGTGACCAGAATGTCACTGCGTGGAGTTATCTTGTGGGTATTAGTGTATTATGTCGCCACCGGAAGTTAGGTTTAGCGACATAATACTGCACTGTCAAAAAGTGTAAACGCCCCCAACTTAGGATTGGCTGGGGGTGTGTTTGTTCCACGAAGTGCTGTCCTGAGGACTGCGGCAGCAGGAGCTTCTGTGGAAGGCAGATTGCCACGCCCGTGACAGAGCACAGAGGCGGCGGGCTGGATGGAACAGGACTTAGCTGCCGTCCAGCACCCATCACAGCAACGATGCAAGGGACGGAGCACAGGGACGCTAGCTGTGAGTTTGCTGGCCGCCTCACCTAAGGGGACACTGCAGGAGGCAGGACTAAGGGGAGAGAGATGCAGCCGATGACACTGTGCCGGGGGTTACAGCAGGAGCCGAGGGCATACAGCAGCAGCGGATTTGACAGTGCGGGTGCCGCACCTGTAAGGAGGAGGAGTCGAATCCACTGCAGGAAGGGGAGACAGCTGGAGCTGAGGGGAGAGGGCGAGAACAGGAGTTGCCCTTACTCTCTGCAGCCACCGGGAAACAGTCTGTGAAGGCCAGCAGAACACACAGCAGATGAGGGGTAAGCATATCGGACACTGGGGGTGTAACATTGCTGTCAAGCTCCCTAACACTTAGCTACACCCACCACATTCGGTGGTGTCAAGATACACTAATAACTATCTCGTGTTGTATGAGGAGTATAGAGAGAATGACGTGATCAATGACAAACATCCAACGAAAGGAGATCCTGTGGACAGAACTTGTTACCGAAATGATGTGTTGACAAACAGGAGCTTGCACAGTCACGCAACGCGGTCAAATACAGTTCTGGTGCTTCAGTGTCCCAACACACAACTCATCGTTCCTTAGCACGGATGGGCTATAATAAGAGATGACCAATTCCAGGACAATTGCTGTTTAAGAGAAAGGCGAGACTCCAGGGGCAAAAGAGAAGAAAATTTAGATCACTGAGCAATGCAAAAACATCTCCTGGTCAGATGAATCCAGATTTCTGTTGCTGATGGGAGTCAGAATTTGGCACAAGCAGCATGAATAGATGACCCACATACTGTCAGCTGTACAGAATATGTCAGCACCTCCATCAAATCCGCAGCAACTACAGGGGCCGATATTCCTATAGAACAATTAATCACTAAGTGGAATCTACACCACGACAAAATACAACAGTTCTGAAGGACAAAGGACAAAGCATGATCAGGGGTGTAACTATAGAGGATGCAGGGGATGCAGTTGCCCCCGGGCCCAGGAGCCTTAGGGGGCCCATAAGGCCTCTCTTCTCCATATAGGGAGCCCTGTACTATGAATAAAGCATTATAGTTGGGGGCCCTGTTACAGGTTTTGCATTGGGGCCCAGAAGCTTCAAGTTATGCCTCTGTGCAGCATGGTTTAGGTATGGGTATGGGTACGGGTACAGATAGAGGAGGGGCCCTGCTCACCTTTTGCATCAGGGCCCCTGAGCCTTTAGTTACACCCCTGAGCATGATACTAGATGGGGGTCTCTAACAAAGTGTCCGTTCAGTGTAAATTGGCATCAAGAAGATGATGATCCTACTGTTAGCAGTAATATAATTTTAGGGACAGGCTCAGTAGGTCTTCATGCCATCACATTCCAAAACAAAAAGTCCTAAGTAGTAAAGAGAGTACAAAAAGCACAGAAAATGGAGGCAATGTACTTGGTGTTACATAAAGCAAAACAAGCGCCCGATGCAGGACAAATACTTTCACCAAACACAATGATTTGTTCAACAGCGAGAAGCAGATTACAGAAATGGAACCATCCGCTGCCTCCAAGTGCATGACCTCTGCTGCGCTGCCAAATGTGGCGCTGGGTATTTGCTGTGTACCTTGCTCTGCGATGCACTGATACGGGTGCTGTGTGCCTGGTAGCTTTAATTCACACTTCTATAGTGCGTTCCCTCTAAATGTCACAACAACTGTGTCCCCGCATCTTCTTTCATCACAGCCCCAGTCATCCCGCTGAGCTCCTGACGTAGTGTGTCAGTAAAGCAAGAAACGGCAGAGGACCCTTATAGCTCCCATAGGGGTTGTTACCAGGCTTTCCTAGAATAGCAACTTAATTGAGCATTGATATAGGAGCTGGAAGTCCTTCCTTAAGTAGACAAATTAGCCATTCCGGATTTCTATAAAGGTAATTGTCTAACTTTTGGCATTCAGGCGTCAAATGAAGCTGGGGCTGCAACCCGTGGCGGGTGACAGAATAGAATTTTTAGCAGCAAAGGGTTGTAGGTAGAATAATTGCTCCAGAGATCAGCAGCTACTATCATTTGTAGGGAGGGTTGTGTTCGCAGTCATGATGAGTCCTTCACTCAGCAGTTCCAGACAGATATATTTTAGCAGGTGCAAATACCCCAGCAGGGTCTATTTATACAGAGTCGCCTCTGAGCATAGCAAGTCACAAGCCTTAATCTTATGTCTGCCACAGAGAGTCAGCAGGTCATCATCATACCAAAAAATACAGCTGGTTTACCAACGAGGAAAACTCTTAAACTGCCTATACCATTAGGAAAGGGGATGAATATTAATGATGCCAACCAAAACTATTTTGTCGAGTGAAATGTAAAGGCTTTTGCACTCTTATTTTTTTAAATCAATGAGTTTTTGGAAATTAAGCCCTTTTTAATTGGTTTTCATTAAGAATTTCTGATTGTTTGATTTTTTTTAATTTAATGCTTGTATTGTTTTACGTTTTCCAAGGCACTGCGGACTGGAGGACTGAAATCTTCACTAATTCTGTCAGTTTGTTGACGGCTCCTCCCCTAGCTGTTGTGAAATTACATTCACTGCCTTTCCACTGAGCTATTACAGAGGCCTGCATGACAGTGCCAGGGGGTGGAGGAGAAGAGCAGAGAAAGCTACTCTTACAGAGGGCTATATGGCAATGCCGGTGGATGATGGAAGTGTTCAGGAGTACAGAGAGCAGAAAAAAGTACTATTTCAGAGGGTTGTAGTTCACTCCAGGTGAATTTTTTGCTCTTAGCAATAGGGAGGGGGAACGGGACCAACAGCTACTCATAAATAAGATGAGAGATAGCTGTGTAGTATTGAGTGGATGTATTGAGCATGCTACACAACCTCTGAAAGAGGAGAAAGAATAGGGAGCTGAGCTTGTATTCATATGAGAGACCAGCTGATCAGTGCTGGGAACGCTCCCCAGCCATAAACCGAAATGTAGGAGAGCCTGCAAACCAAGTATGATGCTTTCTTAATGAATCACAAGGAAAACTCAATGCCAAAAAACAGATAAGGACATAATTTTTTTCTGCAGAGACTTAGTAAGATATGTGTGTTTTGATTTTTTCATGCACAAAGGTTTCCGTAGCCTTTAACAATGAACACTCGTTGCAGCCGACCGATGAAAGTCATCGCCTGGAAACGATACAGTCATGTCTAAAATGTTCGTCTGCTAGTCAAATGAAAGATCTTTCGTCCATCGATGGTGTCATTGAACGTGTATGGACAGTTTGAAGGACTGTGATGGTCAATATCGACTAAAATGTGTCCACTGGAACATCATTCTTTCAACGGTAGTTCAACCATCCATCTACTTCTGTCTACCGTGTATGGCCACGGAAAATCTAATGTCCCAACACTCAATCTCCCCTACAGAGGCCCCAACTGAATTGAGGTTCAGGAGGTGGAACACTGACATAAGGGGCACATCCAATGTTTTGCTGACATTTTCTTCTCCTGACAGAAGTTAATAGCTATCCTGCCTAAAAGCTTTTCAGGAGCGGCTTTGGGTGGCATTCATTTGCCTAAGAAGAATTTTGCCCAATTTGCCAGGTGTGTCTCATGCTGTCAGATACTCCTGTAAACTTCTTATGAGAGATTGAAATACCAGAACCATTCAAGGTATCTTTCAAAGTCTACACAGCTAAATTTTCATGTTTTCGATAGGAGCTTTACGCTCTTGGCCAGAGTGGTTATAAAGAGTGTCTCTCCTGTCCTGTCCTGCATTACACAGACAACCCATTGATGTAAATCGGTCCTATGTAATACTTAATTTCCCCAGTGGGGGTGCTGCAGGGAAATTGAACACTTACTGCCAAATTATTTCTGAGGTTCCCAGCAGGAGGACACTGTAAGGAGCATATTATCAAGAGACCCTTCTAACAAGAAGGAATTGTCCATACCAGAGAACTCCTTTAATTGAAAACTTGAGTGCTTTATAAAAGCTGTAGAAATGGTTCCTTGTATGTTGGAAACACCTTTATTTTGCTTTGTAACTAGAAGGCAGGGTGCAAAGCTTGGGTGCGCAGTGGCCCCTTTCCCAATGTTAATGAAAACTAGTACTACAAGTGGTATGGTGGTTCAGGGCCCTTGTATATTGTTTCCAAGAGCTTAAGGTTACGCCGCTGCCTTTTAGACGACCCAATGATCGGGCTGGAACATTTGTAGGAACATATGTGTGCCCGACCATAGGGCCATGTGAAGCTGCACCCAATCAGCCAACAAATGAGCAACTGCTTGTTCAACGCCTGAAAAACTATTGTTGACAGCACACCTCCCCTTGTGAACGAGGGGATGTGCTGCTGACCATGATGAAATGTATGGAGGACATACGGTTATATACATTCTGAGTCTGCCTGTGTGAAGACCAAGTAACGAGCACCAATTTCATTAATCGCCACTTTTTGCACCCTTAGATCAAACCATGTTATAGGACGCTGAAAAACAAAATATCATGATCTTTTTTTAGTTATCGAGTGCCCATTTTCCATCAGCAAGTTGGGCATTAACCCCTGGCAGGGAAAACGCCATGTGAGCTACCTAAGGGCTTGTTCATTTTTCTTTTGCACGCGTGACAAACACAGTGAACACGGATGTAACAGACGTAAAGAAAAAAACCCAGGCTGAAGACGCACATACTGTACACATAAAAAAACTGCGTTTTTCACATACTGAAATTGCATATGCCTGTATGAATGAGCCCTAATGCAGATATAGACACACAAATCACTGAGGTTTTAACCAATCGCGGATCTGTAAGAAAGGGCACCATAATCTTTTCTAATTCTTGCCATTTACTGTTCAGCTCGCAGACCAGTAGTCTGGACTGTCTCCACCTTCATGCATGACCTCCAGCGTTGGCAGCTGATTGCGCCCAACGCTCCAGTGACAGTAACCATACGTGGGGCTGTCATACACAGTCTTGTTGGCATCATGCAGTAACAAGCCATTCTCTTGCAGCATATGTCCGGTAAAGACAAGGACACTGCTCAGTTATGTGTTGCCATGACAACCTTCCCCGTTCGCTGTATCTAGGGAGACAGGGTTTCTTTAATCCTCTGTGGGAATGGAGATAAACGGTGTTGACTCTCTAGCAGATCATTGGTAGGAAAATAAGTGACTTTGGGAGAAACAATGTTGAGGAAAGGGTGCGTTAGAAGCATGCATCAGTCTACAGCAATAGCCACAACTGCCATAATAGAGATGTAGGATTGTCTCTGAATCCTATTGTATGTATGTATGTATTACATGTGTGTGCACCTATATATATAGTTTATGGAAATGCTAACCTCGCCCACAGCGGGCCCACATCCTGCTCATGACTGCATTCTTGGACATTCATCCTTTTTATAGGCTTCCACCTCTTTTGTTTTATAGGACCATAAAACCCAAAATACAAAGCTTATAAAAGAGCCGTTCGTATCATTGTTGAGGTCTATTGTCCTCTGTGATCAATAATGACAGGTTAAAGACTAGAAGACTGGAGTGACCTGTAATCGGATGAGAGAGAAGATCATAGCGGTTCACTGCCCAGCGACTTACACGACAAGATAAATTGGAACGGGTGTGCAACCAGCGGGGATATAGCGATGGTACGTAGTTGGCTTGGCGTGCTTTTACACGTAAAAATAGTTGGGTCGTTTTGATCGTTCACTGGATCCTAACCGCACCGCTAGTCACCCTTCTACCACTGCTGTTTATTCAGCAAATTGTTACAACGCCTGTTTACACGAAAGGATTTGCAGCACACGAATGGCGATGATCCAACCAGCAGCAATCTAATCATGTATCAGTGAACACTCAAGGGCCATTTACGCAAGACGATTATCGCTCAAAAGTTGTTCAGACGAACAAAACTGAGCGATAATCATGCAGTGTAAATGCGCAAAAAAGTTTACTATTCGTTCACTTCTAGTTATCGCTGACTCTCAGGCAGCGTTAAAAACAATTGCTTGATCGCGGGCTTGTCGTTGCATGTAAACGCTCCCCTCTCAGTGCTTCACATAGAAGGTGAAGCATTGCGCGAGAAACCCGCGGTCCAGCAGTGAGCTCTGCCTGTCTAAACGCTCTGCACGAGCGCTAATGACCTTAACGGTGACGTCAGCACTCGTGCCGACATTTGGACAACCGTCGTCCCGTCTAAATGAGACATTATTTGCTGCTCACCTAACAATTATCATGCAGATCACTCAAACGATTGTATAGGAAAAAAATATTGTGTGACTATCGCAAGAATTCTCACCATGTGAATTTTTGCGGTCAGTGCAAAACGTCGCCCTCAACTGACCTCCTTTACAGGAGTTGTCCGGTTACAGGACAACATTGCTACTATAGCTGTAACTGTCTTAAAATAAGACACAGAGCAATACTCATCCATCCTCAGCTGTGGGGATCCAGCGGCGTTGTCCCACCATGCTCTCGGTGATCGTTGTAGAAGATGACATCACAGAAAGTCAACAAACCGTTGCAGCCAGTCAAAGGTCGTTCTCCTGGAATCAGCGCTCACATCCGTGGCGCCATGATGCCAGGAGTTCAAAATGGAGGAGCTGCAGCGATCAGGTGACTTCCTGTGATTGAATCTACTACAGCAATCATTTGGAGGGTGGTGGGACAACGGTGCTGGATTCCTGCAGCTGAGCAGGGGGAACTACTACTCTTTTCTTTATTTTAGGACAACTACCGCTATAGCAACCATGTTGTCGGCTAACCAGACAACCCCTTTAAGTTAAACATTGCGGCGCAGCATAGTGTTGCGATTTTCTCTCTTTCTACATCAAATAGCCTTTATTAGGGTGGCTTTACATTGGACAACTATCGTTGATTGGGCACTCGAAAAACCGTAGTTGCTAGAGCATACGAATGACTGTATACGTAAACACAGGAGCATGTTGACCTTCTCTGCAAAGCTATTGGCTAGTCGTTGGAAGACAAACGATTACCTGCTTTCACCAGATGATAGTTCATCAATCAGAGACTATTTTTAGGTGAGCTGAAACAAAGCAACTACTAATTTAAAGGGGTTATCCCGCGCCGAAACGGGTTTTTTTTTTTTTTCAACCCCCCCCGTTCGGCGCGAGACAACCCCGATGCAGGGGTTAAAAAAGAACACCGGAGAGTGCTTACCTGAATCCCCGCGCTCCGGTGACTTCTTACTTACCTGCTGAAGATGGCCGCCGGGATCTTCTCTCTCCGTGGACCGCAGGGCTTCTGTGCGGTCCATTGCCGATTCCAGCCTCCTGATTGGCTGGAATCGGCACGTGACGGGGCGGAGCTACACGGAGCCCCATTGAGAACAGAAGAAGACCCGGACTGCGCAAGCGCGGCTAATTTGGCCATTAGACGGCGAAAATTAGTCGGCTCCATGGGAACGAGGACGCTAGCAACGGAGCAGGTAAGTGAAAAACTTCTTATAACTTCTGTATGGCTCATAATTAATGCACAATGTACATTACAAAGTGCATTAATATGGCCATACAGAAGTGTATAGACCCACTTGCTGCCGCGGGACAACCCCTTTAATTCTCACTCGTCACTCGATTTGTGACTTTGTTTACACAGAACAAATGGCACATTTTCTTTATCGAGCGACCATTTGGACAATAGTTGTCTCGTGTAAACCCACCCTTAGAGACCCCGACCCTCTCACGATTCAAGCCTACCTACATGGAAATTATCCCGTGACCCCGGAGTGCAGCATGAAATCATGTGACAAGTCTTCCATGAATCAGTTTCAGTTTGAATCCACATTACAGCAATCTAAGCGACTTCCTACGTGGGCTGGTCATCGGTGCTGGATTAGCCGGGGCCAGGATTTCACTTGGGGTTTTCTCATGCAGCGGGGTGGAGAGTATACAGAGAATATGATCAAGGAAATACATCCAGTGAAAGGAGATCCTGTGCACGTAAACAACTCATCCTCAAAAGGGGTCGGAGGAGGATGTTGGGAATCGTTCTGACATACAGCCGCTGTACAGTCAAGCAAACTGTAGCCGAATACAATGCTGGTACTCCAGCCAACATGTCCGAACACAAAACTCGTCATTCCTTAGCACAGATGGGCTACAACAGCTATTAGAATCAATGTTACGAGGAATTTCTGCGGTTCCGAACGCCAAAGGAAGTCCAACATAGTACCAGATGGTGTCCATTCAGTGGATATACAATATAACAAGTGTTCATACTGATAAGTCCTTGTGTACCCACAACACCCCCATAATGGAACTGCAGCCCTATGGACCCACCAGCATTGGGGTCCCTACCGTGACTCCAGCTTCTGCTGAAATCCCCCAGTAACATTTGTATATATGTGAGCATAATATTAACAGCTGCTGACTTTAGGTGGAGACAGGAAGGGTACGCATTCACCAGACACCTCTGACGCCACTTATCTCGAGGGAAAACTAAAAGAATTGGTTAAGAGCCAACTGACAAGGATATGTTTTGCTCAGAAGAATCAGCATTCCCTGCGGACATTAGGTCCCGTTAAGAGCAATCGACATCTGTAACATCCCCTATGTTTTGCCTCCATGATGTACAGGGTCTATGTAATATGCTTTATAGTAATAAGATCGCCCCATCTTGTACGTTTCCATCAATGTGCAATTAGCACGACAAGTGGCTGCACCTTCACACTGCTTTTTTGCATGTTGCAAGGGGCATCTGGTCCCCACCGGACGGGGCTGTAACCTTCTGCGATCGCCCCTGGCCCCACAGTTGTGTTTTCTGGATCTTCTATTACACTGCATTGCCGCTGACAATCCCACACAGGCTGCTATTCAACCTTCCTATGTTTATATAGCTGCAGTCTCTCAAGGACGCTATGGGGAGGGGGAGGAGGAGAGGTGTCCCCACTTGCCCTGGTACTCGGCCAGACTTTTTAATGAAGGGGAGGCGATTAAAGCCAGAGCAGACTGGGTAGGACTCGATTCAGACTGGCAGGCAGGATCTACCCATCATTATTCCGATTTCCCTCAACCGTATGCAGTCAGGCTCTCGAGGAGAGAAAGCAACGAAAAATAATTTTTCCTCCAAAGAATGGCATAAAATTATAAAAAAATAAAATAAAAAGCCAACAACAAAAACCTTATTATGCGCCGATTATTGAGGGAAGTCACAGCAGTTGTGTTATTAACACCAGATTCAAGTGCAGCTAGAACAGAAGTACCTCCAGGGAAATTAATTGTGAGGATGATGTATACCCTGGAAAGCAGAGGCCAGATTTATACTCAGGTGCAGGATACAAACATCCGATACCTTTGGGGTTCTAATTCTATATTTATTATGGCATGATATTCTAACGGCTGTTTGTTTGATAAATCGGCCTTAAACATTACTTGCTTTTGTTTTTTTCAGCAGATGCTATTGTGGTACAGATGCCAGCAGACCCCGACCACTCATGTTCATTTGCTACCAGATAGTGGCGCTATTGATGTCAGGTAGCTACCCTTCCTCTTTACATAGAAGTGTATGAAGTGCATGGCAATGGGTGGACCGAATGTGACCATTAAACAGGCCCTTTTCATGGGCTGATGATCAGGCATGAACATGTGGTGACCTGGATGGTCCATTCAGTACCCAAGGCAGAGGAGCTGGGAGGGCAAAGCAGTCACAGTGGCACTTACTAGGCTCCTTACTGGAGGGCTACACGCAACCTCAGCCCGAGTGCCACTAGGCCTCTTCTGGACACCCCTAGCATAGAGATGGCCAATAAACATTTAGATGTAGACCACGGCAACCCTGGCTCACGCCTCAAACGCGCTTCATCCGGCGGTGCTCGAGAAGTGCTGAACGGCTGTGGAGGAAATCGCAAACATCCGCAGACTTTCTCCACTACAAATTCATGCTCAGAACCTACAACCTCGCCCTCCATCACGCCAAACAAGTCTATTTCACCTCTCTCGTCTCCTCATTATCCCACAACCCTAAACGGCTCTTTGATACTTTTCACTCCCTTCTCGGCCCTAAACTACAGCCCCCTGTGACGGATCTCAGTGCTGTAGAGCTGGCTGCCTATTTCAAAAAGAAAATTGATGACATCCGTCAGGAAATAACTTCCCAATCCCAGACTAGCCCTGACCCTAGTCTTGTCAGCACTGCATCTAGCTCCTGCTCACTGTCTGTACTCAGACCAGCGACAGAGGAAGAAGTCTCCAAACTGCTCTTGTCTGCTCGCCCCACCACCTGCGCTAGCGACCCTCTCCCCTCACACCTCCTCCGATCTCTCTCCCCAGTGGTCATCTCCCATCTCACCACTATATTCAACCTCTCTCTGACCTCTGGCATCTTTCCCTCTTCTTTCAAACACGCCATCATATCCCCACTGCTAAAGAAGCCGACTCTTGACGCGACTGATGTTGCCAATTACCGACCCATCTCAAACCTCCCCTTTATCTCCAAACTACTTGAACGGCTGGTTTACCCATCGCTTGTAAGCTATCTATCAGAGAACTCTCTCCTCGACCCCCTACAGTCTGGCTTCCGACCCCAACACTCGACAGAAACTGCCCTTACAAGGGTATCAAACGACCTACTGACAGCCAAATCGAGGGGCGACTATTCCCTACTGATCCTCCTCGACCTCTCCGCAGCATTTGACACTGTCGACCATAAACTCCTTCTCAGTATGCTTCGCTCCATCGGCCTAAAGGACACTGCCCTCTCCTGGTTCTCCTCCTACCTATCTGACCGCTACTTCAGTGTCTCCTTTGCTGGCTCTACCTCCCCTCCTCTTCCCCTTGCTGTTGGGGTCCCCCAAGGCTCAGTCCTCGGCCCCCTCCTTTTCTCTATTTACACAGCCCCTGTTGGACAAACCATCAGGAGCTTTGGCCTCCAATACCACCTCTACGCTGACGACACCCAGCTATACACCTCTTCCCGTGACATCTCTGCACCTCTCCTCCAAAACATCACCAACTGTCTGTCTGCTGTCTCCAACACTATGTCCTCTCTCTACCTAAAACTAAACCTCTCTAAAACTGACTTACTGGTATTTCCACCCTCCACAAACCGACCTCATCCTGACATCTCCATCTCAGTGTGTGGCACCACCATAACTCCCAAACAGCATGCCCGCTGCCTTGGGGTCATATTCGACTCCGGTCTCTCATTTACCCCATACATCCAATCTCTCGCCCGAACATGTCAGCTGCACCTCAAGAATATCGCAAGAATCCGCTCTTTTCTCACCATAGACACGCTGAAAACACTTGTTGTTGCCCTCATCCACTCACGACTCGATTATTGCAACTCATTGCTGATCGGCCTCCCCTGCACCAGACTCTACCCTCTCCAATCCATCCTGAATGCCGCAGCCCGGCTCATATTCCTGTCCAGCCGCTACTCGGACGCCTCTGCCCTGTGCCAGTCACTGCACTGGCTGCCCGTTAAATACAGAATTCAATTTAAACTTACTACCCTAATCCACAAAGCCCTCCACAGTGCAGCGCCCCCCTATATTGCCTCCCTCATCTCAATCCATCGCCCAGCCCGGGCTCTCCGCTCGGCAAACGAAACTAGACTGCACACCCCTCTAATTCGAACTTCTCACTCCCGCCTCCAGGATTTCTCCAGAGCAGCACCAGCCCTCTGGAACGCACTACCAAAGGATACCCGGGCAATCCAGGACTCGAAAAACTTCAGGCGTGCTCTAAAAACGCACCTTTTCAGGGAGGCATACCGCATACCCTAAACCGACTCCTCTGTATGCCACCTGATAACATGCTCCCTGACCTATTGACTGCAATCCCTGCTAGCTGTCATAAACTGCCCCTGCAGTCATACCGATTCTGCCGTCACACGGCCAAACATCTGACCATTGTTTGTGTATAGAATCCCTCACTCTCCACCCCGCCAAACCGTGCACATCTCCAGCCCTTTACCTTTTGTATCCCCCCATTACTTGTAGTATGTAAGCTCGTTGGAGCAGGACCCTTCCCTATTGTTTCCACCAACTGATTACGATTGTAACCGTGGTTCTGTAATTTTTGTACTTTTTGTCTTTCTGTATTCCCCCTGTCTATGTAAGCGCTGCGGAATATGTTGGCGCTATACAAATAAAGATTATTATTATTATTATAAATAGATAGCAGGGTTGTCACTCGTGACGCCATTGTTCCTTTTCCACCAGTATGAGCCGTCAGCAGTAAAGAATAGAGTCCAGACATGAAATAATGATTAAGTACCTCAGTCCCTGAGAACGGTCAGAGCCTGGCAAACTTTTCTGTAGTTAACTGAAAGCAGGGTACACACGTATAATGATACACCAATGCAGGTCACACATTAACAAGAAGATCTGGGATAAACTCAGGATGACGCTGGCCCTACAATCTTGATATTTGTACGGGACCACTCCTGGAAGGAAGACTCAGGATGACACCGACCCGACAGTCCTAGTTATCTGTCCGGGACCACTCCTGGAAGGGGGAAGGGATTGACTCGCCACAGATCAAAAGCTGAGAACAGTACCTCTGCACGATGATCAGACTCTTGCTACACACTCACTCTCTCTCTTTCTCCTCACTTGTTATTGGCTCCTGCCATTGGGACACTCAGGAAACCTCTCTTTTTCCTCCATCTCTTCACCACATGAGGGTTGAAGGTACCCCCATGTGGCCGGCAATCACTCCCTCCACTACCGTTGAAGATCAACATTGTACAGCCGATGGATGAGCGAACACTCGTTCGTTGGTTGATAAGCGGCACAAAATCGTGATAGCACCGCGAGAAACCGCAGTGATATCGCACATAACGCTAATGCGATATCGCTGCCGCCCTTGTGAAAGAGGCCTTAGGGTTTACGCATATAGTTGTATTACGGAATCTGCGTTTTACGGATCTATAATAAAGCAGCTATCAAAATCTGTGTCCTCACTGTACATCCATTTGCTAAAATTTTCATGTAGGCATTACATACTGAGCAATCACAGCTTTTAGAAGGTGGGGAATAGATTCCGCAAGGTGGCGAAAATCTTCTATACTCAACTCGACCCTTGCCCGCTGCCACAACTATCAGTTGCTGCATGTTTTGCGGCTGAGGGGAAGCAAATCTTGCAGCCCTTTCCAGCAGATCCCAAACATGTTCAATGAGGTTACAATCTGGTGAGTTTGGAGGCCAAGGCAGTATGGAGAATTCATTGTTGTATTCCTCCAACCACTTCTTAGTGAACCAAGATCAATAACATGGAATGTTCTGTGGAAAGATGGCACTGTGGTTGGGGAAGACTTCCTGAAGATATGGGTGCAGACAATCAGAGGAGCTCTGTAGCGTTCACCATTCAAGGATTGTGGTATGATGACCAACAGTCCTAGGTCATGCTAGGAAAACACTCCGCAGACCATGACATGACTGTCACCGGCCTGTGGAACCCTAGCAGTGCACCAATCAGATACGGCTTAATTCTATTTATGCCAGATGTGGACCTAGTTGTCCATATGGTTCAGCAGGAAACGACACTTGGCACTCCAGATGACCTTCTGTCATGTGTCAAAGGTACATTGACACTGGGTCATCAGTGGCGCTCTTCTCGGCCTTCGACTACTGAACCTCAGTTGATGCAAGGTACGCAACGTGGTCCTTGTGGATATTTGCCTAACTTCCCTGCTGTTGTACTGCTGGGTCAGTTGGTTCACTGTGGCACATCCTTGCTGAGATACCAAACATGCCACCTGATGCTCACCTCTAGGATCAGCCACACGTGGCGTGCCGCTGTGTGATCTGTCGGAGGTCTGTCCATGGTTCAACCAGTCTTGATACACTCTTCATACTTTGGTTCTGGAACAGCCAACAAGTGTAACTGTTTCAGAAATACTGGCACAACACCTCCGGACATAAACGAGCTGCCTGCGGCCAAAGTCACTCAAGTCACCACGTTTACCCATGACTGCCAAAAGTAGTCTTCTGCGCAGAGGAGAGGTCAGCACATTATCTGAGAGCAGACTGTGACACGACCATCATGTATTACTGATCGCACGATATCACGTGTCAGCTGTTCTTAATGCAGTGGTCCTTTAGTGTATACAGATCATTACAGATCCTTTAATGAATTGTCTCACAAGATAATCCATTTTTAAAATGAAGCCACGTAGTGATCAGCTCGTATGGCTTCTCATGTTCGGAGGTATGTGGTAGTATGCCTTCACACTATAGACAGTATTAGAGCTAAATTTTATTGATATAGTTAAAAAAATAGTGTATTTACGATAGGTAGGGTTATTACACCCATTTGCTATTAGTATAGAGAGCTCAGTGGTCAGTAGCTGAAAGCATTTCTTGTTATTTAATACAGTCTCTTTGACAGGACCTGGTTGTCCGCGGTCAGCTTATTACACCTGTCTCTACAATAGCATAAAGAACGGACTGGTTACCGGTGACACTTGGTAGTGGATTTTTGCTAGGCAGAGTTATTGCACCCTTGTGTTACTAGTATAGAGAGCCTAGTGGTTACTAGCTGAAAGCACCTCTGTATCCCTCCTCCGGGATTGCGCGCATACGCAGTGAAGAGGTGCCCTCTGACACTGCGCACGCGCAGAATCTTGGAGTTCAGCCAGGACGGACGGGCCGCCCACAGCAAGCACTGCTTGTGACGTGGCGCCTGTCTGTTCACCTCGGAAGTGGCTGACGGACGGAGCAGAGCAGGAAGCGGTCATTTTGACCGCTCCTGCTCTGCTTCTAGAAACCACAGAAGATGATGCCGGATGGAGGGGGACATGCCTGGCGATTGGTCCTGGTCAGGCAAGGCGAGTAAAAATTTTTTTTTTCATGTCAGAACCCCTTAAAGATGCTCATGAAGGTTCCTGATGAACTGTTACCCCCAGGAAAACGCGTTGAACCAACTAACCAACAAGATCAAACTATAGTGAACCAATAACAATAAGGGGAACCAACTAAAACTCAAACTAACTATTTGAACTACTGAAAATACTAAATCGATGCAGGTCTTTCTCTACTGGTATATAGGCTAGACTCCTGTGCCCACACCTTGGCCACTTCTGCCTGATCAAAAAGGGGCAGCTGGACTTTCGGTCCAGGTAGGGCTTCAATATCAACCCTATAACTAGGGAACCTCAACCTCCCCATACCAACACGCTACAGAGCATCTCGGGCTCATATGTGACTACCAAGTTCTTGCTGGTTTGGAGGGGACATTACCTACTTTCTTATTCTTAAATTTTTGTTTCTATGTTGCATGTATGTCCAGGTATTCACGCTACCTCCTCAATTATCATTTCTTCTAGTCGTTGACTATCAAATATCGGGATAACGTGGTATCTATTTGTTTCCAAAGCCCTATTTTTTAACTAGATCAATAACATTTTGTTTTAATTACTGTCTATACTATGAAGGGCTGTTTAATACTAATATTCTAATTATACTAATTCTGCCCCAGTGAAACCTATGCGGTAATATGGAACTGTCGTAACACAATGTACCAGCATACAAGCTCTGTGCGTTCAACATTTCCATAGTAGACCTTAGATTGAGCTTAACCGACCTCTAGCTTTTGTGTAACCACAAGTCCAACTATCAAAGCTTAGGGCATCTACAGATTCTCTGAACCTGAAGTCTTTTAGCCTGTAGGCATCTTGAGGAAGAGGTTCTCGAGAAGAGAAACGTGAGAAGTAAATGTGATATTATTCAGTGGAGATAGGCTTTAATAAATTCTGCAGGGCACTTTTGAGTTTTACATGGACACCAAAGTCCTCCGGTTCTTCAGATTTATCCAGATACTTAAGTATTCTAAGAGCTTTATAAGTACTTCTCATCTGTGTAAACTAAGAATTATAAGAGCCAACCCATAGCTCAAAACGTATTATATCACCGAGTTAAAAAAGGAATGTCTGCTCCATGTGTCTACATTGGGCCCCAGGCATTCATTCTTATTATACCTCTACTCTGGATAGGATCCAGAACACATACGCTGGTGGTGAGGCCCAGAGACAAGTTTAAGAACTAGAACACAACTGTGCCAAGCCAAGATATAATTAGTGGATGGAGTAATCAGTAACGTGAAACCACGGTGTCCTGGTACAAAGAATAGACCTATCAAAGAAAACAGTTTAAAGTGGTTGTCTCTCTTTCAGAATGAGGGCTCCAGGGTGGCAGCTTTGGGAAGGGGCTGATTTTGCCTGGGAAATCCATGGCTGGTCAGAAGAAATGTAGTATTACACAGTGGGCATTCAGACTGGCCCGACTCCACCATGATATGAACCAGTTGTTCAGAGTGACTCTTGATTCTGGCTCATAGGGGTCAGGGAACTCCCCTCTATAAAGTCCCCATGCCCGGATATGGCATGAAACAACCTCTAAAATACTGTACAAAGGCTTATTGCTTGCTAAAGGTAATGTGTTGCCCTTTTTATCAGGGCATCTATGAGATATCATCAAAATAAGCAAGTGGTTGCATCAGCACCCCAAGAAAAGTCTAGCCACAGTGCTAGTTTGTGGCAAAAATAAAACGGCTCCCTTTCACTTAGTTGTTTTGGCCAATCAAAATTGCATGTCTAGTTGGGCATTTTATAGGCTATTTGCAGATATTGATAACATGATGGAGTTTTATGCTATTGATGGCCTAATTTGTACACTGGGACCTAAGGGCTTTCTTAAGAGTCTACATTATTGTCAATGGCCAAGCAAATTCTGGTAATGAAAAAAAAAGATTAATTTCTGAACCCCCTTCTCAAACTATATGTAGGTATATAAGCAGCCACTGGCATTCTTTTTAAGCCTTTTTTATCTTAAAAAGGGTTGTGCAGTTGCAAACTATTGATGGGTCTATTCCCAGGATACTCTATCAATAATAGATTGACGGGGCTCTGCTGTCCACGGCTTCTGCTGATCAGTTGTTTTCCGAGCCAGTGTGCTTGTGCACTTATCTGATTTCTGTAGAAAGCAGACAGCTCCATTCCAAGTGCAGTGGCCTGGCTTGGTATTACAGGCAAAGTTCCTATTCACTTCAGTGGGAACTTGGCTTGCAAAACTACTTGTGTAGGTCCCATGTGCCTTGCCAAAACAGCTCTGTACCCCTCAAGGTACAGACTGCTCAAGGCCTCGAAAGGGGGTGGCCAGCATTAAAGTTTTCAGCATTTTCTCCTACAGCAACTCTTTTGTTGAATCAGAGCAGATAGGCACCTTCCATCTCCATGTGCATTAATGAGCCTTGGGTGCCCATGATGACCCTTTCTCCTGTTGCCCTTTGCTGTACAAATTTTGGTAGGTATTAACCACCCTACAAGACCTGCTGTTTTCCAGATGCTCTGACCCAGTCGCCTACACATCACATTTTTTACCTTGTCACAGCTGCTCAGATCTTTACATTTGCACATTTTTCCTGCTTCCAACACGTAAACTGACTAATCATTTGCTGCCTAATATATCTCACCCCTGACCGGCTCCATTGTCACCAAATAATGTTATGGCTGATCAGTGTGTATATAAAACCGGAAAACCCCTGTTTATGGTCTAGATCAAACCATTATACAGCTATAACCCCTGACATGGGCCTAAATGGAGAATACTGCATGGTGCTGCACTATAAGAAAGTCATCATCCCCAGCTTCCACCCAGGATTCAACCAGTCAACTATCAAAAACAAGTCTTTGGGTGCCCTCCCCGAATTATACAGTCCATATCATTTCTTAACATCTTATGAAAATGGCAATTAAACCCAAGCTGATACAAGTCAGTCTATGGGATTATTTCTCCCTCTTGTAAAATAAAAAAAACACTTCCAGTATATTCTATTCAAACAGTACCTTTACTGCTCCATGCCTTGCGGAGGCTGAAGATGACCCCATATAGTCCTAAGCGCTATATATGGCCGTCTTCAGCTGCCCGTAGGAGCCGAAAACGGGCGACGGCGCAAAAGTATTCCGAATGTGAAAGTGCAGGTATTCTTTAAACGTTTATTCAGAAAACACCTCTTGGGACAGCTGATTAATTTCAATCCCATTATACTCTATGGGTGGGAGTAATTGCCCAACGCTGATGTGAAGAGATTACACTGTAACGCGGGGCAGCTGTAGATGATCATTACACGTTACTGTGATTACAAATCCCTCACTGGAAATAATTAGTTACAAATCGTTGTTACGGGTTATGGAATTATATTGTGTAGCAGAACATCGCTAAAAATCACCTGTGTATCCTTGCCCATAGCATAAAACGCGTTGGTGCCAGAAACCCACATCATACGGGCCTGTTTATATTATGGGTGGTGCAAGGGAATATTACGCGTAGCAGCCAATCAGAATCTTGCTGCCCTAGCCATAGGGTCCCTTTACACAGAATGGCTGTCGGGCTCGTAAGCGCCCAACAGCTGTCCCACTGACTATCACTCCTTTGCTTTCATATGTAAGCGACAGTCATTTACAGAATGGAGGCGGAGCTTGCCAGAGATCGCTCCAGTCGCCGCCTCCATTCACTGCAAATAGGCAGTCGTTCAAAGACAAACAACTTTCTTTATACGACTCCACTCTGCTAAAAACCAAGCAACTCCGACAAGTGATCAATTTCTCGCTCAGTGCCATATCCGTGACGTGTGTACACGGGACAGCTATTACCTGAATTCACTGTTTGGAAGGGCACCTATAATCAATATTAATTGGTTATTGATGACCACTCCAACAAGGTTTACCTTGGGGTGGTCCAACTGGACCAATACCTTCATAGATCCAAGCCAACCTGGCAATTGCTATAGGAAGCTGGCCCCAACCTGGGTGTTGGCGCTGAATGACCTTGTAGATAAAGGGGTTGTACCAGAAGCAACAAAAGTATGATCGGTGGGAGTCTCACTGCTGGGACCCTGACCGATCGATGGTCCTAGGTCTCTCTTCTGTCACTGCAGGCTTGAGGCTCCCTGCTGCAGTGACTTTAGAGTGAATGGAGTTGTGGACTAGCATGTGTGGCCAACACTATTCATTTCAGTGGGGTTGATGGACATGGCCAAGCTTTTGTACTCGGCTATCTCAGGCAATCCCATTAAAAAGAATGGAGCAGCACTGCGAATGCGCAGCCTTCGCTTCAGTCAATCTCCTCCTCACTGTGGGGGGTGCAACGAGCCTGCAGAGAGGACGACAGGGAAATAGGACCTCTGTTCTTGGGATTGGTGGGGTAGTCAGTGGTGAAATCCCCACTGATCAAACCTTTATCACCTATCCTATGTACAGGGGATAAAATGTCATTTTGGTATAACCCCTTTAAAAAGGGTTGTCTCATCAGAAACAACCCCATTCAGAATGAAGCTACCGCAGCAATCAGGTCTTGCTCCCGCTTCCTCCCGGGGAAACAGATGATTTTGATTGGGGGAAGCTGTAGACAGCCAGGCGTTCATACAAAGCGGCTCTCTATTCTAGCTCAGTGGGGGATATAGTCTTCTGTGATGTCATGCCAAATGTCAGTACAGGAGCTCTTTACTCCAGCGAATAGAGTTGTCCATAAGTTTGAAACCTTCATCTACGATGTCCATATGACCCAATCGGGCGTCTAGAAAGAAGTTTCCAGATGAGCCCATCACATATAAAAGTCAGCCTCGATGTAAGGATATCCCATTGATCACAGCGGGATGAAGCTACCGCAACAATCAGATGTGATTGCTGGAAGAGACTGATGTTGGATATTTATCTTTCCTGCGGGGGCGCTGTTGGGAGTATATAGTATGGTTCCACCGATTGTGGCTGCATCCCAACTAACAATCACCCAGCAGACAAATCTCTGGCAGCTGGCATTAGGTGCAAACAAGGGTACTTCTTCAAATGAGCAGACGGCCATTCAGCACATGGTCTTGCCGGGTCTGCTTGAGCAGGAGACGCTCTTTGCAGCAGCTTATTCATCTGGCTAATGGATGGGGGCGTCTCGACTGAGGTTCCCCTTTATGATTGCTAATAGGATATATGGGAAAGGGTTGTCCAGGTGCCCGACTGCATGTAGACGTATGATAGAGTCATTATTTATGTCTGCCTGAATATATCATACATCCAAAGGTATTTTGCAACAATCAGAAGAAGGGTAGAAATCACTTTGACTGCAGGAAATTCTCATCTCATCGTTAACGGCTAGCGAATAATTTTAATCACAACCAATACATTTCCAGACCATGAGAGGAGCTTTCTATACATCCATATGTTTCTAGTGCTTCAGTCTAATGAAGCTCCCATCTACGTCCACATGGTATTATCTTCCCACCAAAGAGGCAGCACAGAGAGGGGCAGGGGTGCAAGTTAACAACTGGACCTCATGGTTCCCACCCAATTGTGGCCGCATCCCAACTGACAATCACCCAGCATGACGAATCTCTGGCAGCTGTCATTAGGTGCAAACAAGGGAAATCTACATATGCTGGATGCAAATGAGGACCGTTTTGGCACAGAGCCCAGGGAAACATCACCTACCTCTAGAGGATAAAGATGCATGAGGGTTCCCAGACACAGAGCTTACGGAAGAAGGCACGGTGTCACCGGCGGCGGCAGCTGGACATGTTCCTGGGAATCCCTGCTGAGGCCGACATGTGCTCTGGAGATGGAACAATGAGAAAAGCGAATAGTGCGGCGCAGTGATTGACTGCAGCGTAGTCACCTTGACAAGTCTCCGGAGGGCTCTGCTGCATGTCCCCCTCCTGAAGGGAAGCTGCGATGGATGGAGACGTCCTCCGCTCGTCCCTCGTGTGATGTTGTTTTCATGCACTGACGACATGTGATGTCTCAGCCCCAGCGACACACTGTGTAGGGAATTCCACAGCCATTGCTATTATAGAGAGATGGTGTAACATTTGGCACAGCAGGTACATCAGTTTAAAGGGGAGTTCCATGCTAGGTTTCCTTATATAAGGACTCGCTTAACCCTTTAATGACCAGCACGATTTGGTTCTAAATCACCAGACACTTTTTAGCGATTTTGTGGAAACGGTGGGTTAACGGCTCTAATTTTGTTTTTGATTTCTTGGCCTACCAAAATAGGTTTTATGGCAATTTTTAAATACCTTTTATTTAGATTTTTTTTTTCTTCGTTAGAGGTAACGTGTACAAAAAGTAAAAAAAAAGTTTTTTTTTCTTTTTAATAGTTCTTTACGCTACAGAATTAGAAAGGGTTTCCTATTTTATTTCAGTCGTTCTGATACTTAGAATGTTGATCTGAAACTACACATATGTTAAATCCCAGAGAGCTGCCATATACTCACTGATACAAGTACAAATACACAAAGCTATTGCGTAAACGCACTTACACCCGTGTGACACCGGCCTTAGACACAATGGTGCTGGTCTTTTGCTGTCATCTGTGCTGTTAGTTTAGCAGCAGTGTTGTATTCAGCTGCAATGTCCTTGACTATGCAGCGCCTGCTATTGACACCCTCCTCTGACCCCTTTCGGCAATGAATTTTTTTTTTTCATCCATATTATCATTTTCCGTTGTATGTTTTTCCCCAATTGCGCCATCCTCTGTATACTCTCCACACCGCTACAATCGTAAAAACCCCACAATGCTGGCAGTGACATCCCGGCCACGGCTAGTCTAGCACCGATGACCAGGACACGTTGGAAGTCATTCAGGTAGCCAATTACATGATTGTCGCTGCTTCCGTTCACTACATGAATATAAGTCTGAGTCGCCCACTTCTGTGACGTTATTACAAATTCTGTTAAGCAGTTATGTGGTTTATCTGTTCCTAGGAAACCATGGTGACACCCAGTATTACCGCCCTTACAGCTTCCCCCAGGTTTACTAACTCCTGAATGGCATACCAACTTCGCAGACATTCCTCGCTCCTTATCAATAGGCAAATTTGACATTTAAAACCATGATATTCCTGTATGATGGGGCCTACGGGAGCTGTGGTGGAGGTCGTGTGGCAGTGCCCACAAGAGCGCCACCTGCTTTCTATGAATTTAATAGATGTCTAAAGTATTATTTGCTGAAATTCTCATTACCGCTTCCACATTTCTGCCACTCATACTAGTGAACCAGGAAGATCAGAATGAAGGGATAATCCCTGAGAAAAAAATGTGAACTGCTGCAAAATATGGAATTGTTGGAAGACATTTACCCTATCCTACTAAAAGTAATTGGGACACCTGAGCAAGAATCAAATACCACTTAGGCGGGCTCCTTTGGCCTTGTCATCGGATATACTTTCTATTAACATCTGATACACTTCAACTGGCATTTCCCTCCATTCATCCTGCAAATGTCTAGTGAGTCCTCTGAAAGAAGATTGACGCTGTGCATATTTCCTGACAATGTTCCAGTTAATCTTAAAGATGTTCAGTAGAGTTCAGGTTGGGACCTGAACTCAAACCAACATAAAACAGTGGTGGATTTGTGACAAGGCGCGTTGTCTTGTTGGAAGTATGGCCGACCATTCCCAGAGTATTACCACATTGTCAGCAGCACATTATTGTCTAGAATGCCAGGGTTCACCTGTGTTCATGGTTGTTGGACCGAGGCCATGCCACATCCCCAACCATAATGAAACCTCCGCCGTACTTCACTGTTGGCACAACACACTCAGGCAGAAGCCGTTCCCCATCATCCTCCACACCTAAGTGCCTCCATCTGATGTGAAGATGGAGCAGTGTGATTTGTCACTCCATAGAACGTTCTTCTATTGCTCAACTGTCCAATGACTACGCTCCTTGCCCCATTATAGATGGTCCTGTGCATTGTGCTTCACGATGGACGGCTTGTGTGCAGCAGCCTAAACAATACCGTGCAGTTCCCGTCACAAACTATGGCTGACATCTCCAAGGGTCTACATCCTTTGTGGTAGGGTTTAGGATACGTGATATGCTAATAAAAAATGATCCATTCTATGGGTAGGGGGGTGCAAATACTTTTGGTAGGATATCGTTTAAATTGGAAATAAAATGGTAACATTTTGCCTATTATGTAAATAAGTTGTATCCTCAGGATAGGTCATCATTAGCTGACCTTTGGGGATCTACCACCTGTGCCACCAACTGATTTCTGATTGTCAAGGCTGGTGTTCTAACTGTACGGAGCTACTTTGTTGCCATAAGCAGACTGCTCCATACATCACACAGTGGCCCAGCATGGTACTACAGATGGAGTCCCATTTAAGTACCTGATGCTCATGTTTGCACAAGATAGGAGATTGCTCTGCACAGTTAATCATTACACATCTCCTTATATACAGAAATCATAAAGTACCAGTCACCTACATACAATGACGGCCTCGGAACTGCTTGTTATGAGGATTCACATAGGGATTGGTAGCAGCACCTCAGCATGTGTTTCCCCTTGTAATAGTGGTTCTAGAGAAGCCAATCACACCTTGTTTCCAACATCTTTGAGGTCCATAATCTTCCAAGCCACATAAGAAATCAGAATGACCTACTTGTACAATAGTGTAAAGCCCAAGGTCCATGGGCAAATTTGAATTGCAGGACGATCCGCAGTTCAAGCCGCCCATAGGAAGAGATGGGCGTCAGCAACTGAATTAAAGCATGCAGATTTGTTTTGCGGACCTTTTGTTTCAGAAAACAAATTGCAGCATGCTCCATTTTGCTTCGGGAGCGGATGACTTCAATTGAAGTCAATGGGAGCTGTACTATCTGCGGCCCATCCCCAATTGAATTGCGGACGGGACGCGGATTCCACGGGAAAGCAGGAGATTTAAAGAAAAAATGTCTACTGCCCTTGTGCGCCGGCCGGTAGTTCTGCACACATCTGCAGTGAAGACCCAGAGAGATAGGCACGATCAGATACTGCTGTGGGCCCCCACATGCGGAATCAGACCCGCCCGTGGACATGGGACCCTGAGGCTGAGTGCTCTCACTGAACTATATGCCATTATATAAATTCTCTTTCGCATAACATTAGCTAGGATGATGGGTACAGCTTTCCTTCTGCCTGGGACGCAGGAGTACATTTATAACACCATTCATCTTTTAACTAATATATAGCATCCTGGAGTGTTGTTTGGGTTGGGTGGTGGTGGGGGGTCCAAAATACAAATCTCTTCTATTGCATTTGAGCAATAATCTGCAGCAAGCTGGATCTCGTAACATTCTGGATACCTTCCGCGTATTGTGGATTCTCAAAGGTTTCTAAGACATTAACGTGTCACTGTTCTTTCAGTCCGTAGGCAAAGATATGCATATTCCATTACCCTCTTTCCACAAAAATAAGTCTATTAATTTTTGCTCCACAAGATTTAACTTTTTTTTTTACATGTATAGCTGCCTGGACACTATTTACATTTACTTTTTTCATTGACTAACTAGGGCTTAATTTAGGAGTAGGGCTTATAGTTCAAGCATCCTCAAAAATCCTGAAAAATCATGCTAGGGCTTATTTTTAGGTTAGGTCTTATTTTCAGGGAATGGGGTATCATCCTGACAGCACAGTGACATGTTTATATACAGTCACATTGTATATAGTAAATTCTACAACTTCTATCATAAGAATAGGTGATACAGTACTGTATACCTACATCATTTGTTGGGAGAGCCAGGGAGGTAGTACTATCTGTACACCTGCATTGGGCAGAGGGTGAAGCAGTACTATCTGTAATTTACTTAGAGAGAGTGTGGATATGATCTGTGCCTACATCATTTATTGGGCGAGGCAAGGATTCAGTATTACCGGTAGCTGTATCTACATCATTGACAGGGAAGCAGTATTATCTACTTTCTGTACCTACATTTATAGGGAGAAACAGGGAGGCGGAACTACTTGTACCTATATAAAAGTATTTACATAGTGTGACCATTGGCCAAATAATTGCTGGAAACAACCTATTTGGGCATCAGTTATCCTGTATACATGCAATTGCCGACAAGGCACTGAACAAGAAGTTGCTCACTTGTTGCGAGTGGCTTAGTTTTTAGAGCTATTGACCCGTGTAAACAGGCAGTTTCTCATCTATGAACATCTGCCTGCTTGTAGTGAATCCATTCTGTGTGAGCGCAGGAGCAATAGTCTGTGAGATGACACCCGGCAGTCACCCTGTGTAAAGGTACTTTAACATAAGTTAGTACTACCACCTAGCTGTACCTACATCTTTTTTTAAGAAGAGGAAGGCAGTACTATCTGTGCCTATATAATTTTTAAGGAGAAACAGGGTAGCAGTGCCATCTGTGCTACACCTGTACATGCATTATTTACAGAGCGAGACTGGAAGTGTACTTACATAATTTATGGGAAGAGGCAGGGAGGTAGCACTATCTGTCTATTTCCAGGGAAACCAGAAAAGCAGTAGCAGGCTATTATCATTGGGAGAGACAAGGTACCACATTTCTGCCTACTACAGTTACAGGGAAAGACTGGGAGGTCATACTGTGTGTCAATATCCTGCAGACAGCATTGACTACCCCCCACCCAGGTGACCACAGCACTTTAAAAGCACCAGAGGCGGTGAGCACATGGTGGAACCAGCCATCTTTTGTAAGGATTTTAGTGCAAAAAAAGCAGCACAATTTAGGTGTATAATATATTTATTATTTTTTTTATATTTTTTTTTTTTTTTTGGGGGGGGGGGGGGGTGTTATTCTATTCATAATCAGTTGCTTCAGTTTTTCTTTAAGACAGCCCACTAAACTGTGAATTGGATGCCATAGATCTGGAAGACAAAGGAGGCAGTACAGTCAGGTCTCAGCCTTGTCGAATGCTAATGAGACCTTAATGCACTTGCTGCTCTGCTATCCAGATGAGGAGGAGACAGTGTGCAGTTTCGATGAGTTCAGGGTTTCATCCATATGATCATACAGCATATACCCCTACAAGTTAGCCAACAAGTAGTACATTTTGTATGTATTGTATGCGTAATAAAAGGTATCCATGCGGGGGAGATGGGGGAATGTAGTATACCTGAACAGATTTCTATTCCGAAAGTTACATTATACAAGATGTGAGGTGTCGGCGCCCTCTGCTGGTCACCATATTAATAGCATCCGTCATTTACAGGGCCCTGTGTATAGCAATTTCTATCAAGGACCATTGATTTCACAAAGGCACAGCAAGGGCCGCCATTTTGTAGAAAGTCAGATGACCATTCAACAGGCAACAAGGCCCTTTCCTCCCCTTTCTGTGAAGTAAAATTATAATTTTTAAATGGGTTTAATTAAAAAAAATTCTTTATAAGTATTGAAATTGGAGGCAAACACGGCCTGATGCACACTACCTACCAAAAGTAATTGGACACCTGAGCAGGAATCACTAGTAGTATTTTTTTCCCCATGTTACTACTTAGTGGGGCTCCTTTAGCCCTAATAACATCAGATATTCTCCATGGTGTACTTTCTACTAATGTCTGATACACTTCAGCTGGTATTTCCCTCCATTTATCCTGCAAACATCTGCCAAATTTTCTCAAAGATGCATTAGCCCGTCTACAATGCAAGGAGTGTCATTCTTGGGACAGTTGAGCAATGGGAGACCGTGCTACAGAGTGATGAATCGCACTACACTATCTTCACATCAGATGGAGGTCCCTGGATGTGGAGGATGATGGGGAATACTTTCTGCCAACAGTTTAGTACGGCAGAGATTCTATTATGATCTGGGGATGTGTTACGTGGCATGGTCTTGGTCCGTTGGTTGTAGTGACAAGAACCATGAACATGGAGGTGTACTCTGACATTCTAGACAATAATGTGCTGCTGACAATGTGGTAATACTCTGGGAATGGTCGGCCATACTTCCAACAAGCCAACACGCCTTGTCACAAATCCAACACTATTACGTTGGTTTGAGGAAATGGGTGTTCCACGATTGGAGCGGCTGCACAGAGTCCGTCCTAAACATCTTTGAAACAAAGTAAAATGGTCTGGTCATGAAATATGCACAGCGTCCATCTTTGCAGGATGGAGGACAATATCAGCTGAAGTGTATCAGACATTAGTAGAAAGTATACCGCAGAGAGTATCTGATGGCATTGGGGCCACATGAGCCCCACTAAGTAGTAACACATATGGAAATAACTACTTTAGATTTTCTCAAGTGTCCAATTACTTTTGGTTGGATAGTGTATGGCAATCATTGGGGCATGCTGCAATTTATTTTTGTCAACTCCGTATTAAAAAGAAAATCCGACTATACCATTCTATTTTGATACTGTTGTATGCCTGGATCTGTTGAAATAACCATAACTCCACTTAAGCCCACGCAGTGCTTTTCAGTTATTGGCAGACGCTGTACAGCACACATTTCTACTTTCCTACCTACTAGGGCAGTTAAAGAGACCTGGTCCCATCTGTTGTCCCATGTGACCCCCATTGTCACTAGCAGAATCAGACAGAACTTCGTTTTGAACCGGAAGTCACTTCCTCCGTTCAGTCCTATGAGAACTGCAAAGCGAGTCCTCGTAGAACTGCAACAAGACCGTAACTTCTGTTCCTCCGGAAGATTTGTTTCATCACAGCAGGGACTCATCTTAGACAAATCAAGAAACCAGACCAGGGGCTGTATGGCAGTTGCAACCTAGGGTAAGGAGGGGCTCTTTAAACCGATGCCTCCTAAACAGCGAGATGCCGCAACGGGGGGCAGTTTTGCTAGAAGTGAATACATATGCTGCACTAACTTATAGTTTAGCTAAATAAAGGCTCTATTCACATCATGTCTAAACTTTCTGTCAGGCATACATCAAGGAGTTTCCTGGTGTATAGCTCTGATGGAAGGCTTCATCATGTCACCCAGAGAGTCCTGTTTTATTTTTGTTTTTTAACCACTTCCTAACTAGAAGTTTACCCTCCCCTACATTACCAGGAATGGAGTATTGGGACATTAGAGTTTATAGGCAGTCAATAACTGGTGAAAAAACCCACATACTGCCCAGTATGATGCAGAATGCATAGAAAAGGGCTGTCACCTATACTTTTCTATACCGTTAAAGGAAAAGGTATATTGCCATATACCAGCTGAAGAGGCCAAAAGGGCACTCAGTCCTCGCTCAGGTGAATGGAGCACTATGATTAAGTTTAACAGATACACTCTGGAATGGAAACATAGGCTTTCGTTAGATACCAGTAATATGTCCATTCGAGCAGGGTTCTAGAATGAAAACCTGCTCAAACAGAAACCTTATTTGATTAATAACAGCCAAGTATCCCTCTAAATCCTGTTTTCGGGCATGCAAACAGAACCACAGGAGTAGTGTTGCGCAATTTTGTCCGGTCTGCCAAATTTCAGCAAAAAGTTTAATTTGAATTAGTTTTAACCGAACCTTCACCAGTATACCTAAAAAAGGAGGAGATGGGGGGGAGAGGTGATCAAATGTGGCTCAGTGGTTAGCACTGTTGCTTGCAGTGCTGGTGTCCTAGGTTCTAATCTGATCTGCATGGAGTTTGTACATTCCCCAGGTTGTCTGTTCCTTAATTAAATGTATGCACCATATAAGGTGATTATGAAGAAAACAGAGACCATACAAATTCCACACAGATGTTGCCCTTGATCAGATTTGAAGCTGCAACCCCAGCAATGCTAAGCAACAGTGCTAACCACTGATCTGCCATGTTTATTCCTTGTATGTTTTCCTTGTGTAGAAACATACAGTTGTCCATACAGTGGCCAGATTTGAGTCTAGAACCCCAGCACTACAAAGCAAAACTGCTAACCACTGAGCCACATTGGACCACCACTACTTTCTGTAGTAGGTTATCCGAGACAAACTGCCTGAGGTTCAGGTTCATGTCAAACCAACGGGTTTGTAGCTCTGGGTCTTACAGGTAGGAACTATCAAAGATTGATTCAGGGATTATTCTGATTGCCATTAGGGAGTCGGGAAGGAATTTACCCCCAAATGGGCTAATTAGCTTCTGCCTCTTGGAGGTTTTGCCTTCCTCTGGTTAACAAGGAGGTGAAACAGGCTGAACTAGATGGACATTGTCTTTAGTCAGCCTAACATACTATGTTCGTATGTTACAAACTTTTAGTTCAACCCAAAACAGGGTTTGACTATTTTGGTTCGCTCAACACTACCCAAGATGTAGAGTAAAGCACAATCTGAACAGAACCTTAGTTACAAAAAGCCCCCTTTGCTTTGCGTATAAAAAGAGCATAAACTAACTAGAAAGTGTTTTTTTCTGTTTTCTCTCCCAATATTTTTTGTTAAGACTATTTTCAGACAGACCCCCAAAGAACCAAACCTAGATTTCCCCAGAACCCTGTTAGTGATCAATTTCCAATACCATTAAATAAACAGACAACAGGAATGCAAACTGGTCGGATAGAGTAACTTTAAATTCATTGTCATTTATTCACAGAAGGAAAAAAAAATATTTTACACGGCTTTTTTGAGGTAGGGTCGCTCGCTTTTTCACAAATCTTCTCAAATAAAGGGACATCATGTTACATTACCTTCTCTGCATAGTGCCAATTCTTAGAAGTAAAAAAAAAAAAAAGAAAATGCACAAAAAATCTGAAAAACTCAAAGTTGAAAAAAATAAAATAAAACTGTACAGCTAGTAAAAAGTGCAAAGGAAGCCATTGAGAGCAGCGTACGCAGGGTTAGATATGACGTGTCCTTCAGCCTCTACTGTCAGTATTTACCTATAGAACAAAATAGAATTCAGCGTCTCTTCCACATTTGTGATATATTCGATTACTGCAACATGCAGCAGCCTAAGCTCAGCCCTCGTGCAGGGGTCTTCCTCGGGTATACATGTGTGAAAGAAGCTAGTCCTGGCACTGTAATAAGGTTGGGAACGGTTTCCTTAGTACCTCAATACATTCGTGTAGACGAGTCCATCAGTATTATTGTTCCCAAGTCTACAACATTCCTCCTTCCCCATTAATCGTATTCATTAGATCGGGGCTGGGAATAGACAACGTCCTGGGCTACATTCTCCTTCTGGCACCCATTGTTAATATTCAGTGCAAGGGATACCAACTTAGTTGCCCCAGATATACTGGCAGTAGTAGTAGTTAGGGGTAAAGGGCCGCAGTGACTATGTGCGTGCCTTTAAGCAATCACAGAAACAGCATCTTGTAGTGAAATGGCAATTTTACCGGACAATAAGCCAGATATCGGGATATTAGCATTATTGAATTTTGCTTTTACAGTAGTTGGAAATACACAGTCTGCCTCAACCTGACAGATCAACTATTGAGGAGCTTTGGTCGACATCTTGTGCCCCATTTGTGGTTTTTGTTTTCCCCAACATTAACATCCAAAGCTAGAGATTCTAAATTCTTCTGGTTTCCCATTCCGAGAGCAGTGCATTGTGGGAGCTCAGATTACAGCTGTTAGGTCATAGAAAACTCATAATCAGCACAAACTATGTAAAGTATTTGCAAAATTCCACAATTTTACGTAGAAACCGAAATATTGAAAAAGGAGATTAAAAAATGCTTTACTGCCAACTCAAACTCCTCTATACTGAATGCGTTCTTCTTCCGTTACGCTACGGCACCCCCTGGCCTTGCACAGTTGGAAAAAAAATTGTCCCAAAGGCTCTTGTTGATCGCTTTTATCATATAGAAAGCAAATTAGGATTTTTTTTTTAATAACTCGTAGGACTATATACAGTATAGATTTAGTGAGATGTCACACTCTTTCCCACTCATGCCAAGAAGGGCAACGTTACTAAAGTGCAGGCTCAGATTTGGAACTGGGAGTAGTCCTCGCTCCTAATTAGTAAACTGTATGAACGTACAGTTTTGGGCAGCATTTAGGAACTTGGGGCCTGCAGTTATTTTGCCATGTTAACCCATCAAGGCAGGCAAGTGGTATCTGGGTTAAACTCAAAACAACTGAGGCACAATCCTATCGTCCAGTGGCATCAAAAGCTGCTGATATTGCAGGACTGATAATGCCAAGAGGCCACATTGGCACAGCCTGCCCTTTTGCCCTAGCTCACAGTACCCCAATTTTCATCTAATGCATGGATCAATGCCTAGTAGATAAATTAAAAAGAACCAAAGTATTTGCAATGTTGTCACCACGCAGATTTTCTGTACAAATATTTCCTTTATAAAGCTCTGATGTAAAAGTCAAAGAATCAATATATTAGGTGTGGCACAGTTCTCCGTTATTTACACAGCAAGATAGTTTACATTTCATGAAAATTACAAATGGCGACAGGGGGCGCGTTCTCATTGCTCGGTCGTAGGAGGTTTGGCTTTGGCCTCCTCCTTTTCAGTCTCTTTGTCTTTACTTTTCTTGGATTTCTTTTTTTTGTGTTTGTGTTTCTGGCCCTTTTCAGTCTCTGACTCATTGCCCGTGTGCTTCTTATGTTTCTTGTGTTTCTTATGTTTCTTATGCTTCTTCTTTTCCTTCTTCCTTTTCTTTTTGTCTGGGCTGCCTGTTGAGCTTGCACTGCTGCTACCGGAATCGCCCGGGCTGTGGCTTCGGCTACCGGCCGGACTACTTTGGCCTGTGGCAGGCAATGTACTATTACCAATATCAGTAGCATCCACGTGTTCATCGTCCTTGTTTTTGGTTTCCTGAGGGTCGTCTTGTTTGACCGAGGCCTCACTATCACTTTCATTATAATCGGGCACAAACGAGGCTTCATCAGTGTCCCTGGTCAAGTCTGTGGAGAGCCGTGTAGAACGGCTTTGAGGAGCCTTAGACTTTTCAGAGCCTTCCTTGTCCGTTTTTACCTCCGGTGAGGAACGTTTGGAGTGCGATGATTTTTTATCACTCGGGTCTTCTGAACTTTTTGATTTTGATGGGGTTTGCTCCTTCCCCTTTTCACTACCTTTGTCAGAAGACACTTTATCATTGTTGGTTTGCCGCTTAGATTCTGATGACTTTTGTTCTGCCCTTGGCTTGCGCTCTTGACCAGGGCTGTGGCTGCCGCTCTTAGAATCTCTTGGAACTTTCTTTGATTCTCTAGAGTCGTCTCTGGGTTTTGCTTTTTGGGAGCTGGACGACGAATCTTTGTTCCTGAGAGGCGATTCCTTTCTCCTCTCCTCTCTTCTCCTGGAACTACTGTGCTCCCGAGTGTCATAATCTGACTTTTTATCCTTGCCATCGCTGTCCAGCTTCTTTTCCTTTACCTTGTTATCATGCTCAGGCCTTCTTTCTCTATCTCTGCTTTCATGATCTTGTTTCCTATCCCTTTCTTTGCTGTCATGTTCTTGCCTCCTTTCTCTATCCTTGCTCTCGTGTTCAGTCTTCTTGTCCCGGGAATCATGGTCTTGCCTCTTGTCATGATCATTCTTTCTGTCTTTGTCTCTGCTGTCATGTTCTGTCTTTCGGTCTCTGTCATGATCTTTCTTCTCCCTCTCTCTGTTCTCATATTCTTGCCTTCTGTCTCTGCTGTCCCCATGGTCAGGCTTCTTTTCACGAGTAGGAGTAAAGTCTTTGTTGGAGCTGCCACGTCCCGCTTCCTGTTTTTCAGAAGACCTATCTTTCGAGGACTGTTGGTTGCGGTCAGAACTGCTATCATTTTGGGAACTTCCTTTTCTTTTATCAGAAGATTCCTTTTCAGTTGCAGGGCTATCTTTATCTTTCGATCTATTCTTGGTCTGGGTAACTGAGGTTTCCTTGGTGGATCTGGTATCTTGCGGCGTGCCTTCACCTCCCTGCTTTATTTCTTTTTCTGGCAAAATGACAGTAGATGCTGGTTTGGATACAACACTCACTGGTTTCCCAGTATTGGATGTTCCTTGTGGGTCCTTTGCATCATCGTCCTCAGACTCAAATTCATCCTTGTCCCATTTTGACTGTGGAACTTGAATCATTATTATGACATCTTCCGGTGGTGCCGTATTGTCATTGTTATACTCTTCTAAGGTCTTAATAACAGTTCTTTTGGCGTCTTGCTTTTCTTCTGCTTTCCGGACAGGACTTCCACCTGTGGAGCTTGTGCTGTTGAAAAAAATATATAATAATTACTACAAGTGAAATAAAAATGAAAGCTTTAGTCTTCTAAGTTCTCTGGTGTCTTGTAAAATATGCCATCACTACTAAATGAATTACTGTTGTGTGGAGAAGCTTACCAAGTCATACATACAAGTCATTAATTGCTAATACGAGTAGCATCTTAGCCCTTTCATCTTGGCCTGTCTTTGAATGATTTTAATGTATTGACATAATTGAATATTTTTTTAGATGCAACCACGTCCATGGGTGCATTTCTATAGCTACCTAGCATTGGTTGTTACAGTTCAGTTGGCATTTCAATGATAATCAACAAGTTCCTTTTTCCATGTGCTTTCAATTACTTGTAACCCACTTAACACATGACATTTAAAAGCTACATTTTATCTTACATTTATTCATACATGAGATTATTTTACTTATCCAATGTCTTTAAACAGTTATATATTTATTTAGGCAACAAGGATGCAATGAAATAACCCCCTCCACCTTCCCACGCAGGACCCCAAGTCCCTGCCATTTTGGAAGAAGCTGCAGCGGTCACGTGCCATTCATCATGCATACGACTCAGAATCACAGACTTCACCAGTGCTAATGCCATGAAAGGCATGTGACCACTGAAGTAGTTTGTTGACTGGCCAGTCATGTGCAAAATGAATGACACTTGACCTTTGCAGTTTCTTCCAGGAACATGTTTTTTCCATCTAGCTTAATAAACAGTGACAGAGCTTAGACAAGTGTTTTAGCTAGCTCATTCTAGCGATCACAAGAGGTACCAACCGGCAGGCCCCCAGCGATCAAAACTTTTGACCTGTCCCTATGATACGTCAAAAGTTTTTAGAAAGCACACTTAGGATGGTTTTACATAGGAAGACTGTTGAGCGCTTAATTGCCTGACAACTGTTCCAAAGTACTTTCACATAAATCAATCACTAAATGGAGGCGGAGCAAACCGGAGATCTTTTCTGGCCGCCTACCCACCTCGATTCAGAGTAAACAAGTAGTTATTCCTAGATGAATAACGGTCCGTTTACAAAGGCCAAAAACATTTGGTTTTTATGCTTGTATCACACAGACGTCGAACGAGACGCCAAAAAGGGCTCTTACACTTTAACCCATTTCCAACCAATAGAATATTTTTAAATCTAGGAAAACCCCCCTTTGAGATTCAAATTAGATATCTGCAATGCAAGGAATTTCCATGAGATCTAACCCATTTTAATACCTTGCCCTTATATTAACCCTTAATCAAATATACAGTCATTTTTGTGATGTTTAAAAGACATCTGTGATTGTTCCCAGTGAGAGAAACCACTTTTCATGGCTAACAAAAATACATGATGTTATAGCAAGAGCTTGCGAACCTCTCGGGCTCTTCAGGCTAAATGATTTTAGCCTGAAGAAGAGCCCGAGAGGTTCGCAAGCTCTTACTATATCATGTATTTTTGTCTACAAGATTACTTGGTTTCCCTTGCTGGGAACAATCACATTTTGCTTTACTGGCTAACATCATACTAAACGTTTGTTTTCATTAAAAGACATCTGAAACCATCCAGAATCATTCCTACCTGGTATAGTCCACCAAGGTGGACCCGGATCCATCAGGGGCAGGAACCTTGTTTCTTACTTTTCCCTTAACACGTTCTGTCTTTGGCTTGGCTGGGGCTGTTGGCTCATTTTTCTCTTGTACTTCTTCTGTTCCACTAGTTGCTTCAGTGTTGGCAATTTTTTTCCCAGTCTCTCTGTTCAGTTTAATCTTTTTCACAGTTGTCGGCACCGTTTTGTCTTTCTCTGGAATCTTCTCAGGTTTGACTATCTCTGCCTCAGATTTCACTTTAGAAGCAGGTGGTTTTGGAGCCTCAGTGGTCTCAACTTTTATATTCTTAGCAGGTTTTTCCTGTTCCTTTTCTGTAGATTTGTCATCAAGTTTTCGCTTCCGTTTTTCAGGTTTGGACTCAGCTGTTCTTGGTTTCTCTGCAGGCTTTTTGGACTTCTCTTCCTTAGTTGGCTTGTCCACCTTTGAGTCTTTTGTGTGGTCCTTTTTATCTTTCGACTGTTTATCCTGAGTGTCTTTTATTGCCCTAAGATGGACTTTACGAGGCAACATGGTTTTATCATCTTTTTGGCTGGAGACATGTTTTGAATTTTCGTTCTTCTGAGGTTCATCTTTGATCTTTTTCAATGATGGCTCAGTGCTCACTGGTTTAGCTTTCTCTCCATCTCCTGTTTTTTCAACCTTGATTACCTTGGAAGAAGTTTCTTTCTTGGTCTGGCCAACATCAGTTCTACGTTTCGTCTTATCAACTTTCACTTTGGGTTTCTCTCGTTTGTCCTTGTCAGACAGGGGCTTAGGCGCTATAGACTCAGCATCCATGGGCTCATCTCTAACAGGGGTGGCATCATCTTTGCTCGTGGCCACAAACATATGATCGCTTCTTTTGCCATCATCCCCATGTTGGTCTCTGTGTTTCCTAGAAGAATCAATTACACTCTTGGAAACACCTTCACTTTCGTCTTTCCGTCTCTTGCGATGTTTCTTATGTTTGTTTCCCCTTGAGTCGCTAGGTTCTCTTGAGATAAAAGTTTCTCTTTCCTTTGATTTTCTTGTATCCTTTGGTAGGTGCGTATCACGTGGTAGCAGTTTTTCCTGATAACCACCCCCCAAAGGGCGCAGTCGTGGTAGTAAAGGTGGTGGATAATTGTCTCTGTGGCCACGATTATAAGGAGAGTGTTCTCTTCGAGTCTGAGGTGGAAGGAGAAATCTGTTGTCAGGGAAATTTTCCCTACCGATAGGTGACCTTTGTCTTGGAATGGCATTCATTGCACATCCTTTATAATACTTTTCATACCAGTCCCTGTAAGTACGTTCCCATTCTCTATATGCATCCTTTTCATAAGGATCTCTAAGATCAGGCTGTCGACCGTACATAGCTTTGACATCATATGGCGGGAGTTCACGGTATCTGTTTGCATAATCTCGTTCCCCTTCAACTTGCTGAAGTAGCCTCTTATTAGCTGGAGAAGGTGGTCTGTACGGTGGAGATCTAGATCGAGAATGAAATCTCCTATATGGAGATCTTGACCTGGAACGAGGATATCCATGAGACCGGGACCTGGAACGGTAAGTACGCCCCTTTCCATGGGCTTTCCTCTGGTATGAAGGAGATCTTGAGAAAGATCGAGAACGTGATCGACTGAAAGACCGAGAATAAGAACGCGACCTTGAAGAGCCAGATCTTGATTTAGAGTAAGAGTAGGAACTTTTAGAGTAGGATGACCCAGAGTAAGGAGATTTTGACCTATCGAAGACAAAAGCAAACATACCATGAAAAAAGCAAAAACATATATTCCTTTTTACTGATAGCAAAGCAGTCATTACTAAACATCTACTAAAGCATGCATATGGTATTTGACCCAACCTGGTAATGGTCAGGTACGTGCACTTGCACAATACCATCATAAATACTGAGTTGGGGTATGGATAATTGCTATTTTTGGTAGTGATAGACAAAATCCTGAAAATGTACACAAAAAAATGCAAGGGATGATATAATTGCAATATACGCTAATGAAAATGAGGAAAAAATACTGATCATGCTTCAGAACTTACTCCTTTCTTACCTGGAATAAGAACGCTTCCGCTCTTTCTGAATTTTCTTGTATTCCAGCAGTTCTTTCGCAAAATCATTTGCAAATTCCTCAAGTTTTGATTTCTTCTTCTCTCTGAAGAAAAATGCAGAATTACACAAAAAAAGGGAAAAAAAAGTCAACATGCAAGTTGCTGTCTTTATGAGAGAAAAGAGAGCTGTATGCATAGTTGCCTCAGGTGTTCGGTTTCAGGATGTTGTCTCATCACAAAAGCGATTGATAGCTGCTATTCAGTAACTTCACTACGCTCCCATGGAAGAGTTGGTCTTTCACCATTAAGCCCTCCATACACTTTAAGACCCTTTTAGACGGAATGATTATTGTTCAAAAAATTGTCTAAACAAGTGAAAGTTAACGATAATCGTCCAGTGTAAACGCACGCTAACGACCAAACGATGAATGATAATCAGATTTTGTTCGGTGTTCCTTTTAAACAGACAAATATCATCGTTGGCTCGTTCACTTAACGTTCAGTGTAAATAGAGACCGTTCGGTCCTTCTTATCCACTTATACAGCGAATGTGAACTGAACGATTTCTCATTTGAATGAGCCGGCGATGTATCTGCCTGTATGAGAGAGAACGAGCCAGTGGTGACGTCATTAACTTGTTTAAACGATAATCTTTTGGTGTAAACTGACTCCAAGTCGTCTGGTATAAACTGACCCCAAGTGGGACTGGACGACTCACTGTAAATGGGAGAAGCTCAACATTCTCCCTACAGATAATGTCGAAGTAAAAGAAGGATTGGGGGATGTTGAATTTTAATACCTGATCATATTGTTCCCCGGGAGATAAGCCGCTGCCAGACCGCAACTTACCTCTATATACAAACGTTCAGCCTAGCCAAAAGCGCAAGTGCACGGGGGAGCCGGTGGACATGGCTGTCAGTGAATAGTTCAACTGAAAACTGTTGAGTGAATGGGTACCTTTTAGCTGAACATACAAATTAGACCACATGTCAAACATAAGGTCCATGGGCCAAATCTGGCCCGCCACCTGGTTTCATGTGGCCCATGAAGTGAATTCCCCCCCCCCCTCCCCCCGTGGGCCCCGGCCGCACAGATTCAGCTCTGACAGGCTCCGCTCCCCGCACGCAGCCCATTGTGGCTGTACTGCGTGCGGAGGACAGTACCATGCTGATTGGGCCACCTCTGCAATATACAATGCTGACAGGCCTGAGGGCAGGCTGCAGGAAAACCCGTCTAATAAGATATGAGCTTCCGAATGAAAATGTAAACAGAGCCTATGGATGTGTTCCCACATAGCACATTGTGCTTCTAAAGACTGTATACATGTAACTATTCCTTAACAGTTGAGTAGCAGTTACATTTATACAGTCTTACAATTACAGGCTGATGTGGCCCTCGGTGAAAATTAGTTTTGACACTCCTGGTTTAAACTAACATCGAGTGAACTCGCCAACTACCTAACGTGTGTTATAGGATTGTCGATCATTCGATTGCTCAGGAGGGTAGGGGGAGTAGGGGGCATTTTAGAGGATGGGGCATATTGAAATTCAAGGTAGATAAGCTACCACTAGAGGGGTCTGGGCAGCAGCTTCTTCCTCTCTCCCCACTGAGAACGCATGTATGGGGCAAGGGGTCTGGAGAAGCATTTGTTCAGATAGCTACGGAAGGTGTAGAGTTACCTTTAGTAGTATGAAGTAAAAGCAAGTTTCCCAGTACCTGGTGTTCATAGTGCAATATACTACAGCACGTTTATATAAAATCATTATTAACTTATAACTTTACCACACACTGCACAATTTAATACTGAAGCACCCTGAAAACAAATAGGCAATAAGTTCAGCTGAGTAAGGCTCTATTCATATAACGTTTCATTAATACATTTAGTGTATGTGTTCCCGGCGCATATGCGAATGTGAACATAGATCCCAGATTCACCCAAGCGAGGCCAAAAAGAATGTGACATTTGATCTGTCAGGTCTGCAAATTTTTTAGATTTTGTGAACTGTAATAATAAATTACATTAATTAAAAACCTCATTACCACACAGTATAAGGGAGGTTTCACATTTGTGTCGGAATCTCTGGCCAGAGGTTCAGTCACAGATGCAGCTGAAAATACCGGAAGAAGGGCACTGCATGGTCTAAAAACCGTCCAGTGGGGCGAACCCATTATAGCAAATAGGTTCCGGTGGGAGCTGTTCGTTTCCGTCCAGAGTCAGAAACCGTTCTGCTGTGAGGACTCACGTTTCCTGCTCCCCGAACAGAGCAGGAAAGCAGGATCCCCAACACAGGTGTAAAAGCACCCTATAATACAATATATATTTTTTACAGCATGGAGGCCTAAGGACGACGTACGTGTAAAAAGAATATGTCAAAGCCTTCCGTTAGAGGCATACGTTAGGAAAATCTCCCATCATATACCCACAAAGGAGGGCTCAAATGCATTCTGGACAGAGCCTAAGTACAATGAGAGGTATTCATTTTTTTTCTTTTGCAATTTCTAAGCCAAACACGCTTTTAATTGAACCTTAAAAAGCGTACTTACTCCTCCTTTAGTCGCCTCTGCTCTCTATAAAACTCTTCTTTAGAGAGAGGTGGTGCCAGGGCCTGTGCAGGAAGAGCATTAGTATGTGCTGCCTGAACTGCTGGAGTGACCCACGGAGCAGACACTGTAGCAGGTGCTGATGGGAAGCCTGGAGGTGGAACATTGTAGCCAGCGGCAGGAGGCTGTCCAGGTGGGAACTGTGGCGGGAACTGAGGTGGTGGCACGCCAGGAGGCAACTGAAGCCCATGGGGTGGTGGTGGAGGAAAGAGAGGTGTTGGTGGAGGGACATATACAGGACCCGAGGATGTCAAAGATGGGACTTGGTTTCTCGGTGGACGATCACTGTGAGGGTGGCGGCCACGGCTATGGCTAAAGACAACAAAAAAGAAAATTGATGAAAACCTAATCGAACTCACGTGTAAAAAAAAATACAATAGTTCTTGACTTATACATTTGCCCTGGTCTCCAGTCATACCTGTTATTTCAGTAAAGTTATTAAAGGTTAAGAAACCACTCCAAAATATGGTGCTCATACATTGTACATGGCCACTGGCAGACATTGTAAGGTCAAATACTAAGCTATAAGGCCTCATGTCCACGGGGAAAATCAGGCCCGCTACGGATTCTACATGGAGAATCTGCAGCGGGTCCCTCCTGCCCCGCGGACATGAGCGCTGAAAATAGGAATTTAAAAGAATTTACCCATCCGGAGCGGTTCGGGAAAGTCTTCTCTTCCTCACGGCTGGATCTTCTTTTTCGGCCGGTGGATGAACTCGTCACGCCAGCGGCACGTCGTCGACGTGCCGCGCGCATGCGCCGGGCACATCCGCCGAGCCGAAGCAAGAAAGATCCGGCCGTGAGGAAGAGAAGACCTTACCGGTCCGCTCCGGATGGGTAAATTCTTTTAAATTCCTATTTTAGGTCTCCCGCGGATCCGGACGGCTTCCATAGGCTTCAATAGAAGCCCGCGGGAGCCGTCCCCACGGGAGACCCGCACGAAAATGGAGCATGGTCCAGATTTTTTCATGCTCCATTTTTTTTTAAATCCCTTTTATTGACCATCCGCGGGTATCTACCCGCGGGTGGTCAATGCATCCCTATGGGGTGCGGATCCGCGCGCGGGAGAAGAGTTAAAATCCGCTGCGGATTTTAATTCTTCTTTTGCCCGTGGACATGAGGCCTAAGTCTTCTTATTAAATAAGCATGGCATTATAATACTAACCCGTCCCATCCTAGGTGTGGCCTTGGTCCCGAAGGTCTTGGTATATTGGCTCTCATCAATGGAGCTGTGAAATAAAAAAAACGAGTGAAAATATATCCCTTATATTTGTTGTTAGTTTGCTTAATTTTAGGTAGCAAGTAGAAGTTCCCTAGGACCCTGGCAAATAGTCCAATCTTTCCTTGTAATTCCCTTTCTCCCTATTCTTACTTCAAAGCTTTGGTAGAAACTTAGCAGTTAGTTTTGTACTTTATGCCATCCGCTTAAGACACATTTTTCTTCTGCTGACTGCAGTAAAATATTAAGGCATTCTGTTTACTTTTGCTTCTTGCTTCTCACTTCAGGCAAAAATTGCTCATATGCGAGGAAAATACCTACTCAACCTAGTTCAGGTCCAGCTGTTGGCACATCCACTTGTAGCCTGGTTCTGACACCAGGTCATGTGGTGTGGAGTCTTCTCCCCCCTCCTCATTGTTGGGGACATCATTGCAGGGGCTGGCTATTTGGCTCATTCCAATAACTAAGCCAGCCCCCTTTGCATCACAAGCAATGCAGAGACAAGGGGACTAGCTTAGTTATTGAAATGGACCAAACCGCCCCCTGCACAATGACAACAGTACAATGTGAGTGGGGAGGAAGTCGTCATACTATGTGATGTCAGAGCTGGGCTAGAAACTGTGATGCCAGAGTAGCTCCACCCAAATTGGATTGAGTATTTTTCCTGAGTAACACCTTTACTATTAGTATTACTTAAAGAAACCACTGCAATAGGACTGACAGCTGTCTAGAGGGCAACGTGGAAGCAAATCTTTATAAAAGATCACATAAAACTGGCTCATTTTCAAAAAGTGAAGCTGTAATTTCGGCACATATTAGCATCCAAATTACATCTGCTATGCCTGGAATTCCCCCAGTACAGCTGAACTTGGCTACCCATAACATTCTAGTACAGCCACAATGCAGGACCTCCTGAAGTTCACCTGAGCCAAACTATGAGTCCTATGGTGATCCAAGTGCACTCAGAGGTGGTCAGGGCATTCCAACTATAATATGGATGGCAAATTGAGAGCCGCACACCACAATATTTTTCTACATTTAGCCATGTGTGCCTAAGAAACAAAAAATACAAAACCTGTGGAGTAACTAGGTTTTTTATAATAAAATGATCCTGATTCCAGAAAAACAAAGATGGAAGGGGAAAATGATAGAGGGGCGGTAGGTGGAGAGAGAGGGTGGGGAGAAAGAACGAGGGGCGGCGGTAGGTGGAGAGAGAGGGTGGGGAGAAAGAACGAGGGGCGGCGGTAGGTGGAGAGAGAGGGTGGGGAGAAAGAACGAGGGGCGGCGGTAGGTGGAGAGAGAGGGTGGGGAGAAAGAACGAGGGGCGGCGGTAGGTGGAGAGAGAGGGTGGGGAGAAAGAACGAGGGGCGGCGGTAGGTGGAGAGAGAGGGTGGGGAGAAAGAACGAGGGGCGGCGGTAGGTGGAGAGAGAGGGTGGGGAGAAAGAACGAGGGGCGGCGGTAGGTGGAGAGAGAGGGTGGGGAGAAAGAACGAGGGGCGGCAGGTGGAGAGAGAGGGTGGGGAGAAAGAACGAGGGGCGGTAGGTGGAGAGAGAGGGTGGGGAGAAAGAACGAGGGGCGGCGGTAGGTGGAGAGAGAGGGTGGGGAGAAAGAACGAGGGGCGGTAGGTGGAGAGAGAGGGTGGGGAGAAAGAACGAGGGGCGGTAGGTGGAGAGAGAGGGTGGGGAGAAAGAACGAGGGGCGGTAGGTGGAGAGAGAGGGTGGGGAGAAAGAACGAGGGGCGGTAGGTGGAGAGAGAGGGTGGGGAGAAAGAACGAGGGGCGGTAGGTGGAGAGAGAGGGTGGGGAGAAAGAACGAGGGGCGGTAGGTGGAGAGAGAGGGTGCGGAGAAAGAACGAGGGGCGGTAGGTGGAGAGAGAGGGTGCGGAGAAAGAACGAGGGGCGGTAGGTGGAGAGAGAGGGTGCGGAGAAAGAACGAGGGGCGGTAGGTGGAGAGAGAGGGTGCGGAGAAAGAACGAGGGGCGGTAGGTGGAGAGAGAGGGTGCGGAGAAAGAACGAGGGGCGGTAGGTGGAGAGAGAGGGTGCGGAGAAAGAAAGAGGGGCGGTAGGTAGAGAGGGTGAGGAGAAAGAAAGAGGGGCGATAGGTAGAGAGAGGGTGGGGAGAAAGGGGCGATAGGTAGAGAGGGTGGGGAGAAAGAGGGGCAGTAGGTAGAGAGAGAGAGGGGCGGGGAGAAAGAGGGGCAGGAGGCAGAGAGAGAGAGGGGCGGGGAGAAAGAGGGGCAGGAGGCAGAGAGAGAGAGAGGCGGGGAGAAAGAGGGGCAGGAGGCAGAGAGAGAGAGAGAGAGAGAGAGAGAGAGAGAGAAAGGGTGGGGAGAAAGAGGGTTGGTATGAAGAGAGAGGGTGGGTAAGAAACAGGGGTCGTAGAGTGAGAGTGGGGAGAAAAGGGGGTGGTAGAGAGAGATAAAACTTTCGCCATGAGCTGAAAAAGGTTAAGAAACACTGGCATAGGTAGTCTAAGACACTACACTCTGCTTTGATTGAACATTAGAGGGCCACTTTAACCCCATTAGGACATGGCCTATTCTGGGCTTAAGGACCCAACGATTGTTTGGGGATTTTCAGTTCCACTTTTAAAGAGCAATAACTTTTTACATTTGTCCGTCGACATGGCCGTATAAGGGCTTGTTTTTTACAAGGTAAACTATAGTTTTTATTGGTACTATTTTTTTTCTCTACAGCGTCAATCATGCAGCATAAATCACAATACATTTTTTCTGCGGGTCAGTACGATTACATTACCAAAACCCCCTTTTTTAAAAATTATATTATTTTGCATCGTTGCATTCAAAGTCGCATAGCTTATCTTTTTCCATGGACGGAGCTCTATGAGGGCTTGTTTTGGGCGTCATAGCTGTAGTTTTTATATGTACCATTGGGGTACATTCGGCTTCACTTTTATTGCGCTTTTTGGGAGGTAAAATGAATAAAATAAGCATTTTGCCTTAGTGTTCTTTTACGGCTTTCGCTGCGCAGGATAATTAGTGTGCTCAAATTATAGTACAGACACGATGATACCACATGTGGTGTTTTTCTTACATTTTTACGTTTTTTCATACAAATAGGGGAAAATGAACAAAAAGGCTTTGTTTTTTTAATTTTTTTTTTTTTTTACACTGTTCATGTCCCTGAAGGAGACCTGATCCATAGCAGCTATGATCGCTATTAAAAGGCATTGCAGGACTTCTGTACTGCAATGCCTTATCGCTTGTAATAGTGATCATAGGCAATGGCAAAGCAGGACGCCTGTATCTGGCATCCTATTGCCATTGCAACCCGTCGGCCCTCTGCGGTTACATTGCGGGAGTCTGATGATGTTACATAGGGAGCGCGCTCCCGCTGTGCACCCTTTACATGCTGTTGCAGCGGGAGGCCAGCTATCGAAAACAGCCGACTCCCGCTGCCGGATGGAGCTGCATCTCTTCTGATCTCGCACTATCCCCATGACGTAAGGTTACATCACTTTGCGTTAAGTACCTCGCTGCCAAGATGTAACCTTACGTCATGTGGCGTTAAGAGGTTAATGATCTCCTTGCCAGTACTTACTTGGAGGAGGGAGGCAGTGACTAGAAGGGGGCATCTGTCCAAGCACTGGAACATGGAAGCCCTAAAACAAAACAAAAAAAAACAAAGAAATGTAATATTTTCAATATTCCATGTTAAAATTAATGACTGTGCTAGTGCACTGAACATAAAGACTCACTTTGTCTCCCATGAGGAGGTTGTTGGGCAATGGTAAGTTGCTCGCCGATGAGACAGGACCTGAAGGTGCAGAACTAGAACGAGATCCTTCACGCTTTTCATGACTAATAAAAGTAACATAAAAACACTTAGTAATTAACAAATCGGAAACTTAATAGTCCAATAATGTCACAATTTTACTGCAACTAAATAAAAGCAGCCAGAGCCTAGCAAACAAGAGGGTCATTCTATATCTTTCAGGGACTTGAACCACCACTCTAGTTTTCATAATGCGCACTCATTATACAGCACAAACTTACTGAAATGTAGGCTCTGGTTTCTCTCTCTCCTTTTGGACAGGTGCAGACAATGCAGGTTCTGTAGGTGGTGCCACAGGCTGTGGCGGTGGTGCCACAGGCTGAGGCTGTGAATTGGCTGGTGCACTGCTAGGTGTGGCAGATGTGGTACTAGCAGTGCTTGGGGTGGTGGAGGTTGGAGGAGTTGGAGCTACAGTAGCAGGAGCTATAAGAGGATCTTGCTGGCGAGACTGCACTTGACGCGTTGGTGGTGGGGCGCCACGTGGTGGCTGAGCTGCTTGCTGTTGCTGACGCTGCTGGGAGGCAGACTGTTGCTTACGAATCCTCTTTGTATAACCAGTTTCATTTTTGAAGTTATTCACAGCCTAAAAGAAAGAAAATAGTGAATGAGTCATTGGGAAAAGTCAGCAAATGCAGCAGAACCAAGTTACTTGGGTGAATAAAAAAAGTAGCAGTAGATAACACCATGAGTGAAATTACATGGAAGAGGGCTCCTTGCTGTACGAAAGGGAGGACTGCAGATATGGTTGCAAGCACAACAGTCCCCCCCGTCCATTTTTAGAAAACCTGACTGTGCAGCACAGACAAATAGATTTAGGGTGTGTGGACATGTCGCAGATCTTAATTCACCTCTTCAATTAAATTCCAGTTGAAGGGGTGACATCTGCCGCAGATGTGCACATCATCAACTTGTGAACGTACCATTAAGGTGTACTCACACTTTTGCATGGCTTTTTAGAATAAGCTGCTATTTGCTTACATGAGGAATAACACTATACCTGACCATTATATGACTTGTATCCTGGAGTTATCCCGCTTTCCTTCTGAAAACTCCATCCCTAATTCTCAGACTCTCCTGAGCTGGCTGGTGTAGACTAGCTGCTATTATGTCCCCATATGCTGCACACACACAAATGTCTCTGGCTCGCCTGTCACTACTTTATCTCATATACAAAGAAACAGCATGTAGGACATTTTGAAGCAGCACTGAGCAGTGTAGATGTGATTTCAGTAGCTGTGAGACAGTAAACACTTAGTGCTGGCTGCTAGCCACATCTGCGTGAATTACTCTTCCTTCCTCTTCCACCTACATCTCCCTCCTCCTCACACTTCTATATGGGCAGAATGAGACAACAGTGAACTAAGAAAAAAATCCCACTTCCTGCTAACCTTATCTCTGTTACTAGATACAAACTTCACTTAAACACCAGATAGCAGGTTAGAGAAGGAAGGGAGACTTAAGATGGACAGCGCTTTAGGGGGACTTTTCAGCACAAAAACATTTTGGGTAAATTTATATAAATACAAGTTATCTCAAAGTGCAATAACTATATAAGGCCCTTATTACAAGGTTCGATAATCGGGAATGAATGTCTAGTCAAATGTTTGTTCACTGGAACATTCTCCAATGTGAAAGTGACAATAAACGAACCAACATTTGTTTGTCGGGTTATCACATCCTGGTACACTGTGTGATTGTAACGTCGATAAGAGGGATTAGAATATCAGACCAAAAGGGTCATTTATTGTGGAAAATTGACACCTTAAAGGGAGGCTCTAGTACCCTGTTGTACCGCCTGTAGCTTGGATACAAGATGTGATACAGGCGAGCATGGAGGCTCTAGTACCCTGTTGTACCGCCTCTAGCTTGCATACAAGATGTGATACATGTGGGCATGGAGGCTCTACTACCCTGCCGTACCTCTTCTAGCTTGTATATAAGATGATACTGGCAGGCATGGAGGCTCTAGTACCCTGTTGTACTGCCTCTATCTTGGATACAAGATGTGATACGGGTGGGCATGGAGGCTCTAGTACCCTGCTGTACAGATTCTAGCTTGGATACAAGATGTGATATGGGTGGGCATGGAGACATACAGGTTCCGTATGGTATATCGCCCCACATTTGCTATGACTGAGACTTTAGATCCTGTAAACTTGTAGGCTGTTGAAGTTGATGTCCCAGATTATCCCATACATGTTCTATTGATGATAAATCTGGTGACTGGGCGGCCACAGAAGCTTGACAATGTTCTGGAGACATTCCTGTGATCCCCTTGTGTGCGGCCAAGCATTATCCTGCTGGAAAATGCCTCTTGGAAGCCGCCATGAGAGGAACACATGTGGCTGCAGGATGTCCTGAACATATCGCTGAGCTGTCATTGTCCCTCATACCACTACTGGGGGTAACTGACTGTGGTATGCCATGGCCCCCGACCATTGAGAGCCTTTTTATAGGCCAAGGGTGAAACCGCTTTGAGGGCCTCAGGTGACAAGACTGTTTATTCAATCACATCACAAGTCTAATCATCTACATATCTGCCTGAGATGTAACTGCTTGCTGAGTTTTGCAGCAAAATGACAACTTCTAGGAGATGGATTTATTTTTTTTCACCGAGTGTATTTTGGCTGCTCACAATAAAAATTGTTGCCTATCTTAAAGGGGTCATCCAGTTACTGGACAACATTTACTGGTGGCAGAGCAGTACATATCCATGCTCTGCCGCCATGATCCAGCATTGCAGTCCCGCTGTTTGTTTTGGTTGATGCCACCCAGAAGTCACCTGACTGCTGTAGCTAATCAGAGCCCGAAGAATCACCATTGCAAACTTTTGCCATCATGGTGCCCAGAATGTGCTGATGCCAAGAGAACAGGCAGTGAAACTGCAGCGATCAGGTGACTTCCATTGAGATCTGCCACAACAATCACCGGGACCATGACGGGGCTTCAGCCCTGAGTAGCAGCAGATGACCGGGTAAGCACTACTCTTTATTTTTCTTGAGCACCATTGGCCCTATAGGGAGAAGGATGTACAGTAACTGGACAACCCCTTAATTATATTTTAAGTAATTCTGCAGTACCTGACGTAGGAATTTATTGGCAATTAAGTTATCCGGAGAGACATCCGACTGATGACAGGTAGGACATGTGTGATCCTCTGATTCCAGCAGAGAAGTGCGGATACCTAACGGGAGGAAGACATACATTCAGAATTGGGAGTAAGTTCCAATGATCATCACAAACTATAATCCCTTGGTGACATCTGCCATAGATTAATGGTGCTGGCACTATGCAATTGTGTATTTAGATTTCATGGAATGCACTCTACAAGAAAAAACACTCACCCCCACCCTGCTACTTTCCCACTCAGCGGTTGTACTGTGAGGGCTCCTAGATAGATTTGCATGATTTTCATGCGATGCAAGAGTGAGTGAAAACGCGGAATTATGAAACCAGTGATTTTCAATGGTTTCCTTCACATTTGCAATGTTTTCACTCGTGTTGTACAAAAGTGGAAAAATAAAAAAAAATTAAAATTGCAGCATGTCCTATCTTTCTGTATTTTGCTTTATCTCCCATGTTTCCTTGTGCGTTGCGGAAAGTTTTAAACATTAGAAAGTCCTATTGACTTTCACGCAAAAAAACCCCTAAAAACACGGCAAAATTGCGTGAAAAAACGTACGAGAAAATTACAGGTGGCAGTGCTGTTTTTGCAAGAAAAAGCATCACTGACGATCAAACTGCTCATGAACAAAATTGCAATTTTCTTGCGGGAATATCGTGGTCGCCGGTGTGAGGAGCCCTTCTGATTATTAATTTACTTGATAAAATGTCTTTCCTCAGTGGGAGATGGGAAAGAAGTTGTGGAGAAGTCTAAGGCTGCTCTCGCACCCGCGTTAGGGTCAGTTCAGGGTTTCCGTTTCTCTGCTCCATTTTTAGACATTGAAATAAAACGCAAAGAAAATTAGCCTTTTTTGCCCCTAAAACCTAATTGAACGGAAGCAAGTGGAAACCTTTCCATGTTTTTTTTTTTTTATTCCTGACTAAAATCTACGGGGAAAAAAAAGCATCCTTTTTTCTTGCTTTCAGTTGCTTTCCTCCAAAAATAAAGTAGGGCCAGAAACCCCGACCTAAGCCCTAACGCAGGTGTGAAAGCAGCCCAATACATGCATCTATACTCACATTCATCACAATAGCTGTTCCCACAGCAAGGAATGACAACTGCGTCGCTCATCATATCTTTACAAATCATGCATAGCAGCTCGTCAGGGATGGGGTCTTCTTCCTCAGAAGAGGATGACTGAGCCTCAGGAAGAAATGGAGGCTTTTCTTTCTTGCCCATAGCATATGCCACACTGCAATATAAGAACGCTTCATTAAAATCAACCATGGCTTGTCCCTCTCTTTAAAAGGGATGGAGGGAAAAACAGTCTAGTCTATTTAAAGATACAAACAATGCCCTTTTTGTTCACAGGCCGGGTCTAGTATTACAGTGATGGACCTGAGTGAGCTGCAATTCCAGATATGGCCCATGTACAATATTGGCGTTGTTTCTGGGGAAAGCAAAAAGTCTTCAAATCCAAGACAACTGCTTACTGGAAAGTGTATATATATATATATATATATATATATATATATATGTGTGTGTATATGTGTGTGTATATTATATATATATATATATATTTTTTTTTTTTTAAATCAATATTCTAATCTGTTTACATCTTCCAATTATAGATGTTTTTATTCTGTTAATGACTGGAGCAGCCATCTTGACTGAGCTGTAGTTGAAGGGGGTTACCTGAGGACATTTTAAAAAGTCACTCAGCCTGGCCAAATCTTACCCTTTTTGGTTTGTTGGGAGGGGAGGGGTGGTGAGGGGTGGGGAGGGGAGGTGAGGTGAGGTGTGTGTGTGTGGTGTTTCCCCAGATAAACCCTTTAAAAGCATTTAAACATAAGCTTTACAAGCAGCCTTAAGGGCCATAGAAACAATGGAGAGGAGCTTATTTATTGACATCTATGGGAGCGTGTTGTGCGCAGGGAGGGGGAGGTAGCGAGCTGTGACCATCAGCTAATGTGAATGGTGGATACTGTGTTATCTGTATATGAATGTCACCTTTCTATGTAATCCTGCCTGTGATAATGAGGTGATCTCTACTGAACAGGCAGTGTTAGACTATTAGGATTAGTGGCAGTGTGAAAACTGCAGAATTTTGTCTTTGCTTTTGAATATAGACTGTGGCTCAGAAAATAAAATAAACAAAAAAAAAAACCACATCCCCTTTAAATTGACATCCCAGACAGAAGATACTTACGCATCAATGGTGGGTATGGCATATCTTCCAGTGTTTGTAAGCATAGCGCCCTTCATATTGGGATCTTCCACCTCCACCATAAAGCTGCGTGGAATCCCAGTGCTCTTTTTTATCCTGGGAGTTGACTCAAAACTTTTATCCTGGAGAGAAAAATGCCAACAGTTGAATAAAAAACATGAGCAAAGGGAACAAACATAATATGGCAGAAATGAACCATATGAGGTCTGGAAAAGAATCTATAGACTGGAAACGAAGAGAAAAACCTCGGGCCTCTCGAGGCATGCCGGGAGTTGTAGCTTTACAACAGCTGAAGCGCTACAAGTTGTGGACCGCTGAGTTAAAGGGAATGCATCAACTATATTCTTTACTAATTAAGGGTGCGTTCACCCTGATGTGCCACTGATTTGGTCATGGATTTTGTTGCAGATCTGCAGCGGTATGCACCCTTTCAGTTGAATTCAATTTTTGATTCTACTGCCTGTATGTGATTATGGTGGCCGGCATCTTGCTTGAGTTGCAGTAAACCGCTTTTAGAGATACGCTTTACAGCAGCCTCATTGACTTTTATGGGCAAGTGTTGTATATACAGGGGCAGTCGCAGTTGGTACGGTGGAGCGGCATTCGGAGCAGAGTCCACTCCATACCTGGCAGGTGACTGCTGTTTGACAGCTGACCCCTGCCTGCCGCTGCAGTGTTTGGAGCGGACTTGCAGCGTTCAGTGCGGCATATTTTCTACTGTTCTCAATAATTGGCTTTAAGCCTGTACATAAATCTTTTTAAAGTGGTGGCTTGACTGACTACTAACCACTAATGGCGGAGAAACCTCAGTTCCTGGTAGTTTACTCAATAGAAACCACGGTATGTAAGCAGATGACAAGGGAAAGGGTCCCTTCTGTCACCCCACAGTGTGATTACAAGGTACCAATGGGTTCCCCTGGCAGCCGGAAGCCTGACAAAGGCTTCCATGTCTGCCATATAAATCCGCCTATTGGGCCCCACTTCTCAGAGTCTGATAGGCTGCTGTCATAGGCTTAGGATGCACTACATAAGTAATACTATGTACTATCCTAGTGATTGAATGATCGCATCTTCAAGTCCCTTCCAGCAGCAAAAACGTTCAATAAAGTTGAATGTAATTTAAACGGTGAACGCCGTAAAAATAGTTCTAAAAAGTAATGCCAGAATTGTTATTTTTCTTGTGTTGGTAATAAAGATATGCAATGAAAAGTAATCCAAAAGTGACATGTACATCAAACTGGTGCCAATAAAAACAGCAACTCTCCCCACAAAAAAGGCCTCACAGGGCTCCATGTTTTTATTGTGCAAAAGTAGTCAACATTTTTAAAAAACCTATCTAAAAACTTGGTATTGCAGTAATCCTGCTGATCCAGATAAACTTGTGATATTTTACTGAATAGTGAATGCTGTAAAAACAAAACCCAAAGGAATGGTGACATTTCAGGGAAGGGGGTTACATCTCCCCTCCAAAAACATTTAATAAAGGTTATACAACACATTATATGTATCCTAGAGTGATGTCATATAAAAATACAACTTGTTCCAAAAAAACCAACAAACAAACAAGCCCTCATACGATTAGGTCAATGAGTTATGGCTCTTGCAATGATTACAATTGCTTGGTCCTTAAAGTTACAATTACACTTGTCACTAAGCAGTTAAAGGGGTTGTCTCACGAAAGCAAGTGGGGTTATACACTTCTGTATGGCCATATTAATGCACTTTGTAATATACATCGTGCATTAAATATGAGCCATACAGAAGTTATTCACTTACCTGCTCCGTTGCTGGCGTCCCCGTCGCCATGGATCCGTCTAATTTCGCTGTCTTCTGGCATTTTTAGACGCGCTTGCGCTGTGCGGTCTTCTGCCTGGTGAATGGGGCCGCTAGTGCTGGAGAGCTGGTCACCGCCCCGTCACGTGTGCCGATTCCAGCCAATCAGGAGGCTGGAATCGGCAATGGAACGCAGAGCCCATGGTGCACCATGGGAGAAGACCCGCGGTGCACCATGGGAGAAAACCGCAGTGCATCCCTGGGAAAGGACCGGCGGCCATCTTAGGGAGAAGAGTTTTTTAAACTCCTTATTTCGTCGGATCGGTGAGTAGCAAGCGGTTTAAAAACCGCTTTAATTTGCTATTTTATGCCAGGGGGGTGACAGGGGGAATGGGGTAAGGTAAAATTTTGATGCTTGCCGCGAGACAACCCCTTTAAGCTGTGCCAAAGGCAGAGCTTAATACACTGTTAAATATTCAATATATTGCAATACTAAAGTATTGCATTGTAAAAACTATTGAACTACTGCAAGTTCAAGTCTTCTATGAAAAATGTAAAAATTTGTTGAACACAATTTTATAAAAATATGAAATAAAATAAGTTCCCAGAAACCTTATTTTCACATTTCTCAGAATAATACAAACATAATTGTGTCTGTAAGGCCTCCTGTCCACAGGCGTAGCGATATCCTGCAGCAGATCGCCGCCTGGGAACAGACGAGAGCTGATGGCTCTCCGCGCTGAGCCTATCTGACAGATAGGCTCACTGCGGAGAAGCATGGCAATTTGCAGCAAGTTGCGATTTAAATGCCGAGGCTGCGCTTTCCATAACGCAGCTTTGGAAAGCGGTCACTGCATTCTCTGCAGCCGGATTATCGCCACGGGGAACACAGTGAAAATTGGGCTGTGGCCAGGAAGCCCAAGAGTACTAACTATTAAAGTGTGTAATTTGTCCAGCACTGTCATTTTTGCAGCACCGTGAGCTCCGTAAAAACAAGCCGAAAAAAATAAATAATGGTGCAATTGTGGTTTCTCTCTATTTCACCCCCGCTTAGTTTTTACGTTTCTCAATACATTATGGTACATTAAATAGAACTATTAAAAAATACAACTCGTCCTGCAAAAAGGAGACCCTCGTACAGGAAGTTAACACCTGAAAGATGGTGATAAAAAAAACAAAAAAAAGGAAATTTGAATTTTACCAGGCTAATCCATAAATAAATCCACTACTTTGACATCCCCCTCCCAAGCCATAGACTTACTCCATTTGTAGGGCAGTTCTTGATGTAATGACCAGGCTTTAAACAACGAAAACAAGTATATGTTGGAGGTGGCGGCCCCAGAGGCTTCTTCATGTAGCTAAAAAAAAAATTGAGATGGAAAAAACCATTGTTAACTCATCCCCCATAGCATGGTTAGATTGGAGACGTGTGGGCGAGCATGGTAGCTGTCAACTTACTTGCTTGGGTCATAGTCATGGCCAGACTGAGACATCATTGCTCTGATTTTATCCTCTTCAGAAGCATTGGCTTCAGCCAGATTGGCGGTCTGTTTAATAGGCAATTGTTTGGGGAGGAGAAAAAATTAGTCAAAACAGAAATGAGGACGCAGAAGGCCCAAACAAGCAGGCACTCACACATTCAATGCGGTTGTATGCACCCTAGTCCTAGGTGAGCTGTGGGGAATCCCTACACTCTTCTATCCACCGGATAGGCAGGAATGACAAGTTAACCCCTGCAACGCTGAAGACCATCAGCATTAGAAAGGTTAAAATACGTAGGCCATGTTTATACCCGATTATGAGAAATGATAGTTAACGTATGTGCGGCCACATTCTAAACAACATCATGCAAAAAGTTAAATGACAAGGAGAAGGAAAAAAAAAAAAAAAAAAAAGATTCTATGCCAGCATGATCCGCATAGGAAGTGTATGCAGACCCCGACTGACAGAATAGAAGCATAAAAGACTACCAAGGTGTACAGCTTAGTGGTCAGCGATTAGATGCGTGGCAATGAACCAGTCCTTCAGAGCAGTAGAAGAGAACGCTATCCCTAGATTGTTGATCAATGTCCGAGGCACTGGAAATCCCATAAAAAAATGGACTGCAGTCTAAAATGCAATAAAATACAAAAAAAGGACTGCTGATGCAATCCCCCTGACCCCAGCAATACAAAGAACAGGATGTGTGGGAAATTAAGCCATTTTAGAGATAACCTGTCGCCAGGTTCATGCTGTCCAGAACACGGACAGGACGAACCCAGAACAGGCAAGCACACTGCAGATTCTGTAGGTTATATTCTGAAACACTGCAATGAGCCAGGCACTAGACCTGGAGTCATGGAGGTAGGGGCTGGTCAGCCTCTCCTCGCCTGGATCGTCCAGACTGACAGGTCTCCGTTTACTGGGAGAGACCTGTGAGTCTAAGATCCCATTTACACTGATAGATGATCGCTTAAACAACAGCTTGAGTGACAGCTTTAAGCGATCATCTCTGCATACCTTATAGTAGCCAGGTAGCTACTATGCAGCCGAAGAGGGACACTGCCACAGCCGCTAATAGAATGTAGCCGTTTTGCATAATACAGCTGTTTTGCATAAGCAAACAGCTGTATTGTTCTGCACACATACAGCCCTTGCCCTGCTGTGTATTCAGAGCAGGACACAAACACAGAGAATCTTATCAGCGCAGCCGGCTGTGATAACAGCCAGCTGCGCTGATGATCGCTCGATTCAAGAAAACTTGAAGTGAGCGATCAACGATGCGTGCACAAAAACTGCACAATGTCCGTGCATTTAGACGTAACTAGAGTCGCTCAAGACACGGCTTTGAGCAATTTTTGAGCGATTCTCGTTGTGTCTAAATGGGCCATAAGGTATCTGGGCAGGGAGAGGCTGACTGAACCCTGCCCCTGTAACTGAGCCCCGTTATGCCTGATTTTCAATGTATTTTTTTCTGAAATGCTGCGGTGCTTTAGAATAAAACATACAAATCTGCAGTGTACATGTCTGTCTTGAGTCATGCTGTATGAACTTTGCTGTGCTCAATGTTTGTCCGTTTCTGAAACAGAAGTGCAGAATCCAAGTGTGCGTAGGACTGTAAACCATCTATACATTGAATGGGTGCCCCAAAATAATCCCAGCCCTAATGAGCTCAGTGTTCCTTAAAGTGAATGTCCACCTTTTAACAGTTTTTTAGAGCATCTTTACTGATTTCTTAAAATCCTCTTAGTGTACAGTTTATACATTGAATGCAACATAACAGTATACAATAAGCTCCTGAGCTCCCTCTAATGGTAACTACAAGCAGTAGAATTTTATCAGTTAAGTTGTGTCAGTAAAAGGGAGTTCCGACACGCTAAATCTATATGAAAAAATCAACCAGCACAGGAATGGTGTTAAAAAGGTGGAAATTCACAATCTCAAATCAAAATAAAATGAACATGCTATGAAATACGATTCACCTTAGACAACCGTATTCATCTGGATACAATCTAGTATGTGTACAAAGTATTTGCTATGCAGCTTAACACTTTATGTAGGCTGGAACAAAAAGTAAAACTATCAAAAAGGATTTCTGAGATAATCCACTAAATACAATTCATGTGCGCTGTGGAGATCACAGAATCCCTTAAAACTGGTGGTGTGATGTCACATCAGATAAAAATACAACTTAGAGCCACTTTATAGAAGACATTCGTGGGTGACCTAAATGGCTGCTCCCTTCTATACGGTTGGCAGAATTGCTTCAAGTAAGCTACTGGAAAGATACAGTAATGATTTGCAAAGCTGTAATGAAGGGGCACTACTGACTAGTTTAACGCAAACCTCTACAACATTATGTAATCTAGAGCCAATATTTTGCGCTTTTCTTACTGCCGTTGTCCAGCCTCATTAAATATTTTTACAGCCAGCTGACATGAGATACCCACCCATCCTGTGCCACCTCTTCCCTGGCATCCCACTGGTCTTTCTTTACTTGACATGGCGTGTGAACAAGTGACCACTACAATCACTAGTTGTACCTGTCATAAGATTACATGATATTACCAGAGCAGGAAAGACAGACCAGCAGGCCAGGAAAGTATTGGCAAGGGATTGGTAATGCAAGTATTACTATAGTTGTCATTTTATACCATAGTAAGCTGCTTGTAAAATCCCTTTAATATATCTTTATAGTTAAAAGGAACCTGTCACATCGCATGAGCACCATAAACATAGGACAGGGGACGTGGAGCTCAGTGGTGTGGTTTCTATACGTAGTAGCCTTCCCAATCCCCTTGCCATCAGGCTTGGAAACCAGAGCTTAGTCCATACATCAGTCTTGCAGTCAGTGCACACACCCAGTCATAGGGAACAGTATGTACATGCACTGACTGCAGAGTCCAATGCATGGACTGAGCGCCAGTTTCCAGAGCAGACAATGAGCCAAAGGGAAGGCCAACACGTTGACCCAGTGGCGGGGACCCAGACTCCACAATCTGTTCCTATGAGCCTGCAAACTTTATTTATGGTGCTCACATGACAGGTTGCCTTTAGAATGACAAGTCCTTCACATACTTAAAAAGTTAAGAGAATGTGTCACAAAATGACCTATTGTTTAATTTATGTTAAAAAGGTTTTAATTTTTTTTTTTTTTTTAATTATTATTCTACAATCCTGCAGTTTTCACACTGACAACTAAGCCCATTAGTCTAACACTTCCCGTTGTGTAGAGAAAACTTCTCAAGTCCTCTCACTATCAGTCATTTGGTAACACATCCAAATAACACGATCCACCATCCACAAAAAAAATGATAGTCACATCTCACCTCCTCCCACTTCTTGCACAAAGAGAATGTTCACACCACACTTCAATAGAAGCAAGCCCCCTCCTGTTCATTGGGACTAAGGTAAGTGAGGCTGTTGTACAGAACAGGAAGTGGCTATTTAGTGGCTAGAGTGAAAACTGCAAGACATTGATTTTTTTTTCCTTCAACATGCAGTGACAAGGAAAAACAAGAAAACAGAAAGAAAAAAACCTAAGTCTGGGTTCACACAGGGCGGATTTGTCGCAGCAGATCCGCCCGCGGCAAATCCGCCCGTGGTCGCTAATCTCGGGATTAGCCAGCCATGTGGATGAGATTTCTCAGAAATCTCGTCCACACGGGACGGCTAATCCGCTCCGGTAAATCCGGTTGAAACCGTGGCTACGGTTTTTAAAGATGCAGCATGTCTATTTCCTTTTTTTTTTTTTGCTTATTTTTGTCGCGGCCGCGCTCTCCACTATGCGAGCGCCGACCGCAACAGAAAAGCAAGCGGCCGGGCCGCGGCTTAAACCGCGGCGGTTCTCCCGGCGTAAATCTCGCGGTTTTTGCTGCGGCCAAACCGCGAGATTTCTGACGGGAATCCGCCCTGTGTGAACCCAGCCTAAAAGATTTAAAAAGATTAAACAAGACAGACTTGTCTGGGGAGGAGCTTACAGTACAGGTTTATACTGAACTCAATTATTGAAATTACTCCTAGAGAAGGCTGCGAGCAGCCAGGATTTATCATTTAACTATGACTGCACAGGGAATACATGCAGCTCATAAATTAGCTCTAAATTGTTTTCAATGGTTGGTGGACATTTACTTTAGAACTGAAAGCAATCTGCCTTCCATTATTACATCAGACGCCCCTGACAGGAGACTTGCCATTTGAGCTACCCAATAATAAATTCTATAAAGTGGTTCTAAGTTACACATGGAGCCATGACTTCTGTAGTCCGCGCAGGCAGACTGTACTTGTGTAACTTGTAGCACTCTCATAATTGTACCACTATTTTAATTTTCTATTTTTTATTAAGCAGGTATAAACATGGACTAGTTCACAGCAACACGGGGTGTATATCTTGCCAGTCCGTGACTAGAGAATGAGGACATAGCTACAGAATAGATGGGTAAGTACAGCTTGTTCCATTGGCGGTTTCCAATATTAACCAACACACAGGATGGGCTCTGCACTCACAAAGTAAGCAAACTGTTCCAATTTTTTTTTATTACAGTATAGAAAACTTTTACATTTATGGGTATGAACTTTCAACATTTGACCATTTTTTTTATGCATCACCATACAAATATTTACCATTTGAAAAGTCATAGGCAGAAACGTAAAATGCATTATATATAAGTATCACATGAAACTAAATTACAGAAAACAGTGGCAGGTTCCTTAGTCAAAAATAAAAGGAAGATCAATGCAAACATTCCAGCATTGAGGAGACAATAACACTCCATTGTAACATGTGAGATACCAAGATGGCAAGTGTCCATCAAAACTCGTCACAAGAAAGGTTGAAGTCCATCAATGACAAACGCTAAACCAGATTCTCTGTAGTTTTAAGTCTTCAATGCTCAATGGGGGGGGGGTAAAAAACAAAAAGTTGTTAAAAAAAAAAATTTAAACCATTAAGAGCAACAAAAATCTGTCTTCTTGTGAAGAACACCTGAATTTCTTCTCCTTGGTAGAATGTTGAGCCATACTGTACTCAGTTAATATCCCTTCTTCTGTCATTTGTAAAGGGAAATCAACCTGCACCGTTAACACGGTCAAACTTCAAAAAACATACTAGAATGGCAGAGGGCTGTAAAATCAAATGAACAGTAATATATGTATACATATACCTTAGCAAGCTGGGCCAGAGATATAGATGCAGAAGCGTCATCAATCTGTTTATAGAGAATTAAATAAAAATGTTCAAGTATTAAAAACCAAAAAAGGAAAAAAATTCAACAAAACAAAAGTTTCTACAGTAATTGTTCAGAGCTTACATAGAAAAGCAGTGACATACAGTTCCCATATACACAAGGCAAAATCATAAACATTGCATCAGGAAAACCGCAAAAGTGACAAAGTAATACAGACAGGAGCAACAATTTGAGATGGTTTTGCATTTCAAATTCCATACAATGGACACTGAAGTAGTGAGTGATATTTCAGACATAGTAACGCAGCATATGAATGTATATGTACAACGGGTGTACTGGAGGTCACAAGGGAAAACTAAATAAAAAATTAGAAAAGGAGTACAATTTAGTGTGTTGTGTGTAATTCATGTGAATTGGGGGTGGGGGTTAAAGGGGTGTGACCATTGTGTATGTATGTGTGTGTATATATATATATATATATATATATATATATGTGTATGTATGTGTGTGTATATATATATATATATATATATATATATATATATATATATATATATATAATATATATATTTTTTTTTTTTTAACAAGCTATTTTCTGCCAATCTGTCAAGAGAAGAAAATGGCAAAAGCCACACAAGCTGTATTTGGCAAAGTCAGTTTATTGAAGGGACGGTCCATGTTGTAAACTACTGATGGCCTATCACTCAGGATAAGTCGTCCGTAGTAAGTCGGCGGTGATCTGTCACCTGGGACATTCACCAATCAGCTATTCTCTGGGCTGCTGTGCACATAGAATTGAACTCTGGGTAGGAAGCAGACAGCTCTGTTCCCATTGTATTGGCCTAGCTTGGTATTTAAATGAAGGAGAACAGACTGCAATACCAAGCCAATCCACTGCAGTACTTCCTGCAGAAATCTGCTCAGTGCACAAACACATCAGCCCATGGAATAGCTGGTATCCACCAATCCAGTATTGATGGGCCTATCAAAAGTATATGCCAGTAATTGCTAACTCCTTTAAGAATCAGTGTGCTGATTATATTAAGGCAGTGCTGAAAACAGCTATTCCTTGCTGTAACCAATGGAAAAGACCCCTTCTGCTGCAGGAAGAGCAGAGTACAAACTAGGGGGGCACAGATGTAGATCTGTATTAGGGTGGTATATTTTTTGCTTTTACTCTGATGAGATTAGCGCTCATTCCAAAAAGAGGAAGATCACAGCCAAGCCTCAAATGGGGTTCACCAAAAGTTCCTTTGAGATCCATGTTTATAAATGTCCTTACTATATTTCCTACTAGGGTCCACAGACCTCCTCCCACTCACTATAACTGAAGCTACCCAGCTGATATTGGGCTGCCCATTGACAAGCAAGGCATCATTTCTGAAAGGTACCCCTGCACAGGACGACTATCGCTCCTATGCTTTCACACCGGAGCAATAGTCGTTAGAAAATGGAGGTTGAACTGCTGGAGATTGCAGTGAAGGCAAACTGGCAGCTGGAAGCAAAAAGTCGGCAGTTCAAAGATGGACAACCGCCTGATGATCGCTTGGTTTTTAGGTAATCTAAAAACTATGTGACTCCGATCAGTGAACGATTTCTCTCTCAGTGCCCTATCGGTGTAAATGGGACAAGTAGCGCCTGAAATCACTGTTTTCAGCTATTTGCTCCATGTAAAAAAAGGATCTTAAGAGGGCTATTTGAGAACAGTTGGCTAAACCCACAGATTTCAGCAGGTTTGCCAGCAATCTAGTTTATATGTTGACTTCCCAATATACATTGGTGAAATTAGGATTTCGCATGCTGGATTTGGACATACCTAAACCTTTGTTCCCATGGAAAATAAGCTGCTGCCAGGGGTCTGACAGCGCCTTACCTTCTTCCCATTGAAAATGGCCAATCATACATGTTTACTATGCAGTGAAGCTTTTGGGTTACCGCGCTCTGATATTTAGGGTGCCATCACACATTTCCTGCATGAGTTCTCTGATTCCAAGATGGGCACCGCTCACACGGAAAAGAACCTATCCTTTAACTAGATTAAAGCTGGGCTCAGATTGCCAGAATTCACGGTGTGCCGCCCGTGAGAGGCACAAAGCAAGTATGCAAGGTCATTGCATACTTGCTGCCCATTGCCATGTACTAGGTGTGTGATACGCACCAAGATGAAAAAAAATCGCCGCATTTTCTTTGCATGCGTTTTTCGCACAATCTGTGCAAGCGGCAACATGGCCACTTAGGGGAGATTGTACCAATTAATTGGTACAGATTGGTGTGAACCCAGTCTAATTACATATGAATAAATTTGGACAAATAGTCTGAGTTAAAAAAAATAATGTGTACTATTTTTGGGAGACTGTTCAAAAACTGCTTTTATTTTCCAAGCGCGTGAAAATACATAGCCTTCACGACATGCAAGTGTGATCAGTTTTTAAAACATTTTACTATTGTAACCACATGACTAACTGATCTACATCGCACTTGCTCATGCAAGTACACCCACACCCTTAGGGTGCATTCAGACGACCGTATATCAGCCGGGTATTCACGCCGGCCGATATACGGTGTCTCTCTCTGCAGGGGGAGGAGGCTGGAAGAGCCGGGAGCAGTGCTCGCTCTGAGCTCCCGCCCCTCTGCACTATTTGCAGTGAGAGGCAGCGGGATTAAGTTAAGGGGATTAGCTCCGCCCCCGACCTGCCTCATTGAAAATCGTGTAGGGGGGGTGGAGGGGAAGCAGAGGGGGGGCGGGAGCTCAGAGCACTGCTCACGGCTCTTCCAGCCTCCGCCCCCTGCAGAGAGATGTTTATCGGCTGGGCATGAAAACCCAGCCGATATACGGGCGTCTGAATGCACCCTCATGGCCAGGTTTTTCCAGCAAAAGGATTTCCCACCTAACCACAGCAAAAAAAAAAACTTCCCTAGCAGGCCTTGTTTGCAGCAGTGGTCCTCAAAGTAGAATTTCTGCTTTAAATGACCATGTGAACAAGGAAAAAAGGAAAAAAAAAAAGGGGGGCAAAGTTTCGCCATTTTTCTTCTACTTAAGAGTTGGTAGTCTTGTTTTGCTGAGGCAGCCATGTCTTACAAGTAAATAAGTGCTGCCATATTGGTTGTCAATTTAAACTATTTACGTAACATCCATCATTTTTGGCAGAATCTCAGTATTAAATTAAACGAGTTTTACCATTAGATGACAACAATCAAATGGAGAAAAATTTCATGTCGTCAATTGTGACATAAAGGTGGCTGACAACCAGAAGATCTCAGTCATTTTCATTCACCAATAATGGACATTTTCTTAGTTTTTTAGTTGAAAGAAAAGTGAAAAGGGATTTTTTTAAACACATCTGCCAGACCCTATATCAGTATCAAAAAATGTCTGCCAATGCCATCAGGTGGAGCCTGTGCAGTAGCTACGTGACCTGGTCAGTAAAACTCAATTTTTGGATATTTAAAAAAATAAATAAAAATTGAATTAGTGGTAAAAGAGATACATACCGTATATACCGGCGTATAAGACGACTTTTGAACCCCGAAAAATCTGCTCTGAAGTCGGGGGTCGTCTTATGCGCCGGTAATACAAAAAAAAAAAAGTGTAAAAAAAAAAAAATTCATTACTCACCTCCCCCGGTGTTCTGTCGCGCTCCGGCAGGATGTCGCTCGCTCCTCGTCCCCGGCGCAGCATTGCTTTCTGAATGCGGGGCTTGAAATCCCCGCTTCCAGAAAGCTAATACACACGCCGGCAGCCATGACAGCATTGAATGGCTGTGATTGGCTGAAGGCGCACGTGTTAGCAATCACACCCATTCAATGAGGTCATTGAATAGTGTGATTGGCTGAAGCCACGTGTGCTTTAGCCAATCACAGCCATTCAATGATGTCATGGCTGCCGGCGTGTGTATTAGCTTTCTGGAAGCGGGGATTTCAAGCCCCGCATTCAGAAAGCAATGCTGCGCCGGGGACGAGGAGCGAGCGACATCCTGCCGGAGCGCGACAGAACGCCGGGGGAGGTGAGTAATGAATTTTTTTTTCTCCACTGTATACCGGCGTATAAGGTGAAAGTTGGGGGGTCGTCTTATATGCCCCGTCGCCTTATACGCCGGTATATACGGTATTAGTTTGGTCGCCGCACTTCAGGCAGCGTGTGTTGGAGTAATTGTGCACTCAGAAATAAAACTTTATAAAGTTATTTGAGGGGGAAGAAAAAAAAAAATATGTTCACAATGTATTAGTAAACTACAATATTAGCAGCAGCACTCCAATGATCTGGGACCAGGGTAACTGGCAATGACAGCCTATCGCACGATAGGCCAACAAGTGTGTGCATGGACTTAGAATATGCGGGCTTGCTTGTCTAATCATATAGGCATTTGTTAAAGGCACAGATATAGCTACACTGATAAGAACTAAAAGAATACATACAATCTTCACCAATCTGCTATGAAGCCAGAATACTGTGGGGTCAACATTACTTCACAATCAAAGGAGGTCCAAATTTTGGGGCCCTTTTTATAATATTTCACCCTCTCAAAATGCAGCAATATCTAAAAAGGGCCTGCCCATGTTCAGGGAATTGCACCACCTACCATTTACAACTTCGTTAGCGCACAAGATGGGGCATAAGGCCGCAGCCAACAGACTCCATGCTTCTTCTATCTGGTCCAGCATTCTAGACTGACAGTAAGGGGCCGGTCACACTAACGTTTGCCCTAGGTTCTTGGGATTCACACTGAACTATAGGCAGGCACTGATCAAAGCAGACCAATAAGATTTATGTTTGAGCAGCTTTTTGGTTGCCGGACCAAAATCTGATTGACCATGCTACGCTACCTGGCACAGATGCTGGAAACAACGCTCAGATGAGGCCGCAGTGGTCTCTGAGCAATGCAAACACATGGTTCAATCCAAATCCATGGTTTTAGAGATTCAAATGTAACCAGAGGATGTTGGGAAAAGCAAAGTGTGAATGGCATATTACAGAATACCTTCATATTAGGTCAGGGATTTTGCATATGGCTACATGGCAGCTCCATATATTGCTGCAGGTGGACAGGCTGCACTCAACTGCTTAAGGCTCTGTTCACATCTGCATTGTAAGGAAGCAAATCGGTTATGCCAGTTTCATTGCAGCAGCACTCAAATGAACCCCACTGACTTATAAAAGAAGTCAGAATGATGGAGCTGCTGACAGATGTGAACAGAGCCCAACTCCACGCTATATGGCAAACAAAGAAGGGTTGTAGCAAAATGTGCTTGCATGGCGGTAGAGGAGGTACTAGCCCCAAGACGTCAGGCCACAAGTTTAATTGCCTACTTTTAAGATATGACAGAAAAATCAGTCACTTTTGGTTTCAGACAAAAGGCTTGATAACATTCATCCAAATTTAGACTGATGAAGACCCCCCCCCCCTCTTACAAGTTTGTGAGGACCCTCCGAGCTTTATTTATGACATGCCCGATGCACCAAATCTTTTGGCAAAAATGCTCATAAGGCTGTTGTAATAGGGTCCCGAATTGTACAGGAATGTCTGAGGTCTATGGGCCCATAGCGCACACCACAGAGGTTTTCTCCCCAGTGGATTCCTAAAGGTTCAAAGAACAATTGTGTCATGCTCCATCAGATACCATATTAGAGAGGTATTTGCCCCTAAAAAGGTAAATACCCCCATAATATGGTGCTGTACAAAGTCCAATATGGTGTCACACGGTGCCTGCATCGTTGTAGCACAAAACAGGAACTTCCTATGCTGCCATATAGGCTCTGTGCACAAGGATTAAAGGGATTGTGCCAAGATTACAACGTAAACCCTATCCACAGTATAGGTGATAACTTGCTGATCAGTAGGGGTCTCACCACTGAGAGTCTCCGCGGGCTTCAAGAATAGAGGTTCCATGGCCTCACTGCACCTTGCAGTGAGGAGATTGAATGGTGCACTAGTCCTGCAAGCATGCTTCTGCTCCATTCACTTTCAGTCAGACTGTCAAGATAGCCAAGCTGCACCGGCTTGGGTATTTCCATCAGCCCCATTGAAGTGAATGGAGAACCAAGTGAGTTTGACTGCCAACGTTCCATTAAAGGGGTTGTCCCCACTTCTAGCAGTTTTGCTGCAGGAAGCCAACAGCTCTGTACATTGCACAGTGGCTCAAGTTGGTACTGCAGGATGAGCACTATTGAAGTGCATGGGGCTCATCCAGCAGTACCAACCTGAGCCACTGTGCAATGTATAGAGCTGTTGGATTCCTGCAGCAAAACTGCTGAAAATAAGACCCCCCCCCCCCCCCCTTTTTAATCTGATGTCACTGCAGGCGGGAGAAGCGACTTCTGCAGTGACAGGCAGAGTATGACACAGGAGTGCCATTCTAGAGATTGTGGGAGTCCCAGCAGTGAAATCCCATGCTGATCAGCAAGTTTTTCCCTATCAGGATAGTGGATAGCGTTAATCTTGGTACATCCCCTTTATTATTCTGCAATTAAAGGCATAAGATATATAGCTATAACAGTTACTAAGCATAAAAGACATTCAGGATAAGTCTTCAGTAGAACATATTACTTTGTAACATGTCTGAAACCTTCCCATAAACAAGTGAACATCCCGATACATGTAGCTGGCGATGTAAGATTTGGTGGTTAGGGCTCAATTATTGTGAAGCAATAGCAGAAGTTAAAACAAATACATAATAGGTGCAGCTGTTACTCTCAAATGCAAGACATTCCAAGAACACAAATGGCTAAAGAAATGGTAACTTTATTTTATAAAAACATGTGACTCATTTTATACACGTGCTAACAAAAGGAAAACTCAAATTAAAGTAGGGAACAGAACTGCATAGGAACCGTCAAATACTTGCACGATGAATGCAAATACAATAACCACTCAGGTCAACAGGTTAAATATGGACAACAGTTAACTTTTCTTAATACTATATCATAAAAGCAATACAAATAAAGACTTGTATTGTGTGGACAGTGAGGTAAATCTAGCATTACACACAAACTAGAGGTAACAATCAAATATGTGGAAACCAGAAGTGCCAGATGATAAATGCGCAATATAAGTGGCCACTAGGAAATTACTAAATCATCCAGAGACGGACAGACACTGGTTCAGATAAAGCGGGAGCTCTAATGCTTGTATTACAAGGACATGTTGGGGTGTATTATATATCCGATGTGAGAAACATAGCCCACCACCATAGCAATAATGCCTGGACTCATTAACAGCTGGCGTGGGTTCCTTTTAGGTTGGGGTATAAGGCAATGTCACAAAACTAGACTAAACAGGACACCAAAGTGATAATGAGGCCATAAGAAGCCCCTGCTAAGAGACGACTATTTCTACAGAGTCATGGCTGCAGTCGTTTCATGGGGTACCTCTCAGACTGGGTTCACACCAGGCAGAATTTCCACTTGCAATCTTTTCCCAAGACTAAGCAGCCAAGTGGATGAGATTTACAAAAATCTCATCCTCACACGGCGGACAGTCCGTTGTGGCCAAGCCGTGATGAAACTAACATGCCATGCGGAATTCAAAGCTGCGGCATGTCAATTGTATCGCTGTTTCTGCTGCGGGCTCTCCCCTTTCTATGGGGAGAGACTTCCGCCCCGTGTAAACCCAGCCTTAGTTGTGCTAAACGAAAACAGATGAGCAAATTCTTTCCTCAATATGCAGATTATCCCGTTTTATGTTATACAATGAGAAAATAGATTCTCCCATCTCAAACACAGCAAACTGATTCACCCAACACCTGCGAGCTGCAAAGAGATTTGTGCATCAGTAAAAGAATGTGTTCCTCTCTAGCGACCTCCTGCTTACCGGCCTTTTCAGGGAGCTTAAAGGGTAAAACTGCCACCTCCAGCCCAGTGCACGACAGCCAAAACTTGTCAGAACTACAAAGCATCACAGACCGTACAGAAACCCACAGTTTTGCTTTTATATCGGACTAACCGGTGTCCAAGTAGTTTTGTAGGTCCCCAAAGAGCACAGAATAATGACTATACTTGTCTCTGGCTGAGCGCGCACCGTAATCTGAAGAGGCAGATTTTTTTGCCTCTTGCGGACTTCATTGGGTGACAGCGCAGGATCGTGAGAGTATAAAACAAAGCATCCCCCAGCTCCCCGTCACCTCCGCTAACAGCACCCTGACTTAATTCATGTTGCTGTTGGAAGGCGACAGGCCCCCTTTAAAAAAAAATAAACATAAAAATTTTTTTAAAGTCCCAAGTTAAAAATTACAATGATTACATTCCTTTAATGACTCATTCACACGGACACAGGCATATTCCGGTCTGTGAATACCCAATACATTTTTGAACCGAAAATTGCCTATTCGCTGCCTATTTCAGCACCACGTTTTTTGTGCGCAAAGCAAAAACCGCAAGAAAGGCCATTCATTTGATGTGCAAATATGTATGCATAATGTGCACCGAATTTGCGCAGTCCCATTTACTTCAATAGCTTATTTTGGTGCATAATAGGACATGCTGTGTATTTTTCCACACAACAGAAAATCGTGTGAAAATTACGCACATGTGAATAACTCCATTGAAATCAATGGGTTTTATTCACTGCACAGTACGTGGCATATTTACACCCATTTGAATGAGCTTTAAGAGTAGGGGGGAAAAAACGATTACATTCTTTTAAAAAGGTAAGATGCACACGGCGTGGATTCGCTGTGCAAGTGTGTACAGAAAAATCTGCAAAGGAGGAGTACAGTAGCAGTAAAGTAGATGAGATTGACAAATCTCATTTGCATGCTATGGAAATTTTCTGCATACTATGCGAAAATGGACCTGCTGTGCCGCTTTTAAATTGTGAATTTGTGGAAGATTGCCCCTCTATTGAGCTCCATACAGAAGTCACATTATACAATAAAATGTACTGTTGCAGTTCTGCAGCAAAACGATTTCAAACTCATTGATTCTCATGCGCAGCAGTAAGTCTGCACCAAAACCCACACATTTTAAGTAGATTTGCTGCGGCAGAGCCAACCACTGCGCTTTTAGCACCAACTTCTCAGACCACTTCTGCTCATCTACTAGCTCATCATTTCTGTAATATACTTGTATTACAAATTCTGTTGCTTTACCACTACAAATCATGTTTGAAGTGGCTGCCACCAGGGGTCTCTCTTCCAGCTTCTCTGCAGACCACTATCATTTGGTATAGAGCTTCTATAGTAACAAGGACAAAGAGGTTTCCATAGCAACAGGGTAAGGAGCCATCTTCAGACAGCTTCCCTGCATTCACAGGCTGCCAGATCTGCAGACACTGTGATAACCATCTCCTCAATATCTGCCTCTCGCTGTTAAAATGTGTGCGTGCGCACAATACACACAGTGAGTTAACTAACAATTTGGCTAGAATATCTGTAAATGCCTGATCATCCTGAAAAAGCAGAGGGGTGGGCATTCAGATACTGCCTCCCTGCTGATTGGACCAAAGAATGTGCAATGCAGTATGGAAAGCAAGGGCAAGGAAGTCAGGACAGTGAACTACTGGTAGAATGCTAGGCTTGCTACATACACCCTCCCTGAAATTGGATTAGAAAAAGGAGGGAAGCAAAAAAAAAAAAAAAAAAAAAATAGGAAAGACCACCTGAAAATTAGGATTTCGACATGAAACAGGGTGCAAACAAGAGGATAAGGAGAACCTGGTGTAGTTTGGAAAAACTTTTCAAAAACTCAGGTATGCTTTAAAGTGAAGCTTCAATTTAGAAACCTTTTTTATGTCACCACAGTGGCTTAACAGTTCATTCTGTTGCCTTGCAGCATTGGGGGGGGTCAAAGGTTCAAACCCTACTTAGGCCAAGATCTGTATGGGTTTCCTCCGGGTACTCTACTTGCCTCTCACATGCCAAAAAACAGATAGGTGAATATATAGATTATCAGCCCCAATGTGGAAAGAACCAAATATCCAGTAATGTAAAGTGCTGCATAATATGCATAATTCACTATAAAAAGTTAATTAACAAGTTGCATACATTATGAAATGCTAACCAACACCCAAATAGACCAAGTAGCTTCTTTACAAGCAGAAGCTATGTGGTAACAGTGTAGGTTTTCTGACCTTTAGGTGGCAGCTTAAAAAACTAAAATTAAGATAAATTTATATAAACACATCTCAAAATAATGAACAAGGCCTTCTGGTTCTTCAGAGCAAGAGTAAAGAGGATGGGATAAGCCTACAGTGTTAAATCTATACAGACTAACAGGCCTTATGTAAAGGTAGCCAGCGTTCCGTGAACGGACAGCTAGGGTGAGCTGTCACAACTTGCAAATTCATTTATAAAAAAAAAATATGAAAACTAAGATTTAAAACGTGTTTTCTGGGACTTTACTACTGATGTCCTACCTTCAGGATCTTTGCTGTAAAGCGACTAGCTGACAAACGAGTAAATGCTAAAAATCGGGTCATTTGTGCTGCCATTAAAAAAAATCATTGTTTTTTGGCAGTACATCTCCCTTTGTAAATGGGGAATGTGCTGCCACCATAACAAATGTGTATAGGGGAACGAATGAGGATTTGTCCCCCCCAACAGTAAATCAGTTGCTCTGAGGGCCATTTAAACAAGCACCGATCAGTGCTTGTCATCTGGCTCAGGTCAGGTTAAGGCTTCACTTATTAGGTAAAGTGAATTTCCCTTTGCATAAAACTAAAATCTTGATAATTGCTACAGAACCTAGAGCTGGTTGTACCAACAGAGGAAGCAACTGCTCTCCTGCCAAAGCCCTGTCCAGAATACTGACCAGACATGCAGAGCAAGAACAAAGCCAACTAGAACCTGCAACATATTCTTTAAGCCCCTGTGAAGCAATAGGACGTGACATGACAGAAGTACCTACTAGAAAGCACGTCAAGCGTTGACTTGCAGTCACGGCCTGGGTTTATCCCGACTCTACGTTCCGCACTAGAACAGACCATTGTGCTCTGAAATTCTAAATGCAATTAACAACTTTCCTGTATCCACTACTGTACATGGGCCGTGGGTGGAAGGCTTATGTCCTTGGCAGTAAAACATTTAGCCTACACATTGGAGGCCAAGTTTCATCTCTACATACAGATCACTGATTTAAAAAAAAAAAAGTTACCAAAAGGCTCATAGTTAAAAACTATTGGGCTTTTGGGATTAAAAGTCAAATAAGTAAACAGCTTGTGACATGTCATGTGACAGACAGTAAGACAATGCTGCAGTCTAGTGTAGGAGAGGTGCAATGAGAACAGGTTATTTGTAAACTTGGTAGAGTTCAAAATTACACAAGACACTTCAAATTGGAGCATTTCATATAAAAAAGGCATTTTTGAGAGCATTAAGACAATACAAGTGTGAAAATATCAGGTAGAGAACATTCCCTTGCAAAAATGTAATTTTCATACTCTATAAAAAACTACAAATCACATGGAATACTTTATTGCAGTAAACAGTACAAATAATTGCTGTAAAAAAATAAAAACATCACAGAACATGACATCATGTTCACTAAAGTGACCGATCATACAGACGGCACAAGGTCCTGTGTAACAGGAAAGAAGCGAGCATTCAATATGAAATACAGTGGCAAGAGGAGAATGCACTTTCACACAAAGTGCTCATCATTGGCAGTGGGAAATACATAGTATTCACAATTCTCAAGTTGAACAGAACAGCAATTGGGGGGGGAAGCAGGTCAGTGCCTGCAGCTTAAAGGGGCTGGAGAAAAAGAGGTATAAGGAAAAAGGGGGATTGTGGGGTTACATACTGATTTTGATGTTCCACTCACTGGCTCAGCGCGACTTCTGGAAGGCAAATAGAAAGAAGAGAGAAATTAGCATTTCCGTATGACTGCTCTGCACGATGTCAGGAAGTGGCAAGAAACAATCTATGACCCATCATTTTTAGGCCGCCTGCACACGGGCGGAAATCCCGCAGCGGGATTTCCGCTGCTCAAAGCCTGCATAGGAGTGCATTACAATACGCACTCCTATGCAGACGGCCGCGGTTTGGCCGCGCGAAATGCAAACAAACCGCGGCATGTCTTATTTTTGTGCGGAGCTCGCAGAGCCTCGCACAGATACGTCACTCACCCGGCCGCCGGCTCCGGTCTGCGCCGGTTGCCCGGCAGCCGGCACATGAAAGAGCCGGGGCCGCCTGGCGCGGGTGAGTACGCGCTCGTCCCTGCAGGCGCTCGGGTCGGGTCCCGCGGCGAGAATTCTCGACGCCGGATCCGACCCGCTCGTCTGCAGGCGGCCTTAATTACAATTTAAAAGGGTATGCATCATAGAACTATGATATGCCTTCACCTTCTGATTGCTTACCCTCACAGCATCACTTCTGGCCATCTGCCATGCCGGAGTAACAAACATTCCCTAGATCAGTGGTTGTTCCATTGTCTCGTTCTCACCACCAATCAATATTCCATATTACCAGATGGGAATACACCATTAATACGTGTTGACTTGTCACTAGGATATGGCACCAACACCCAAGCCCAAACTATGGGAACCCATGCCAAACCAAAGAACAAACAGACACAAACTGTGCTCCACGAAGATCATTTTCTGCAAACCTCAAGTAAGAATGGGCTCCTGGGGATGGCATCTAACGGATTAAAATATGCAGCGTGCACATTTCAATCTGTATAAATCCTGAATGTAAATGGGAGTGTAGAGTTGCAGGATGAAACCCATAGCGATCACACTGCTGCACGTAGACCGCTTGAGAGATCCTTATCACGTATGCTTTTAACCCCTTAGTGACAGAGCTTTTGTTCCCCATCCCTTTAAAAAAAAAACGTTACTCCTTTATTCATAGACGTCACTGTATAATGGCTTGTTTTTTTTGCTGGAAGAGTTGTATTTTTCACCGATACTATTTAATGTGCCATATAATGTACGGAAAAACTTTAAAAATTCAAAGTGGAGAGAAATATATGGGGGGGGGGGGCTTGTTTCTACGGCGCATAAACGGCAACAAAAAGGATGATAACTTTATTCTATGGGTCAGTACAAGTACTACGATACCAAACAGGTTTTTCTAGCTGTACTTGTATTTTTTTTCAAGATATTAAATTTTTGTAATCTTCTGTCTCCACCTTCTGCGCACAATAACTTTTATTTGTCCGTCGGCATAGTTGTGCAAAGGCACATTTTTTTGCGGGACGTCCTGTAGTTTCCGTTGGTGCCATTTTTGAATGCATGCAAATTTTTTCTTGGAGACAGGGTGACCAAGGAATCTGATTTCTGGCGTTTTGCCCCCTCCCCCCCCCCCCCCCCATCCAGACGACATTTACCGTGTGGGGTAAATAATGCATTACTTTGAAAGATTGGACTTTTATGGATGCGGTGATACCAAATATGTATTTTGTTTTATTATTTAGATTTTATTGTATATATGGCAAAAGGTTTTTTTTTCTTTAATTAGTAAAATTGTTATTTTTACATTTTCTTTTAGTCCTCCAAGGGGAATACAACATGCGATACTTTCCTCGCTTTTGCAGTATGATGTAATGTTATAGCATTGCATTATACTGCGATCAGGCAGTCTATCAAGCCACCCGCATGGCTCCCTGCGAAAACGGATAACAGCCCTGATCGACCGCACGGCTTGTCGGGGCTATTGCCCAGGGGTGTCAGCTGTAAGAAACAGCTGGCACCCACGATGTATGGAGGGAGATGGCCCTGGGATCTCCCTCCATAAACGTCCTGCAGCTGCAAGATGTAAAAGCACTATAGGGCCGTCACTAAGGGGTTAAAGCATCAATAAACAAAGATACAAAAGCACAACAGACACTGATCTGCCCATCAGTGGCAACACAAAATTTGCAGAACCCAAAAATGAGTGATCAGAGCTTTACTCCCTTTACTAGGCCTTTTTTGTAGTATGTTTTATTAAAAATCATATCCAGACATTCAAAGCCCATTCATTTCTATAGGTTGGAAAATGGTGCAGAAGTGTACCAATTCAGTCATAAGTTACCCTACTGACTTATTGTGTCCATGAAAGTTTCTGTATGCAGCATCATTCGTCATCAAAAGTAATGGAATCCTTGACAGAACCAACAATGCAGATGAGAATACAGACTTTACAATAGCCTTCATAACAGTATACAGCTATATACAGCGAGTGGACTTACAATACTAACCAAGCTGTACATGTAACTTCCAGATATCTACATTTCTATATAACACAGAACAGGAGAACTTACATGACATATGTTTTGGTTGCGGTTTTCACTCCTCCAATAGGGATTCTTCGAACGATGACGGATGAATTCTTGGGGATAAGTGCTGCCTCGTCCGTGTACTCTACAGTGGGCGGATAAGAGGAGTCAGAACAGATTTTTAGGAATGTTAAGGTGACAGCAGTGCATGGAAATGTAGATTCTAGGAGCTTTGTGATACAATATAAAGCAGCCTTTTAACCTGCACAGAACTACTGCAAAAGCCTCCCAACACACAAATCAGATGCTTTTCCTGTTAGAGACCAGACGACACTTAGCATAGATGACACACCAGTGTCTCTTGGCCACGCTTTTTGCATTCCTAATAAGGAGATATGTCACAGCCTGACCACAAGTCTCCTAATGCTCCAAGTTAGGGTTAGGAGACTTGTGGCGCAGCCACGGCACCTCCGTATTAGAGATGCATAAGCGTGGCCAAAATACGCTGGTGTATCACTGGCCTTAAACGGATTTCTGTGGGACTGGATGATCTAGTATGTAGTGGAGCCGTGTGAGGATCCTATAATAGATGTAGAATTGTGTTTCCCAACGGATATTTTCTAGCTCTCTAAAATGAATAGCCTTAAACCAAGCCCCTCTGGTGCAGTTAGCGCAGCCCTTATTGAAGTCTATGAAAACTACAGAAGCAGCACAGCACTGCCTGTTAATTTCCTTGACTCCCCAAGTTACAGAAACGCTGCGAAGCGCAGTGCTAGACCATTTTTCTAGCTGCCATTCACTATGAGAAGCAGTATTGCACTGAAGTGCTCAGCTGTTTTTGATAGCGACTGGCCAGGTGACCAGATCCGCAACGCAAAATGCGCACCATTTGATGTGGATTTTAACACTGATATTGGTGCAGAATTCACCCCCTCATTTGAATGCGCACACATCCAAAGTGAAGGAAATAGAAGACCCGGACGGGTAAGCAGTGTCCTTGGCTGCAGGAGGGATTGGGCTGCGGGCTATAGCATGCAGAATCTGATCCGCCCGTGGACATTAAACCTTTTGAGAAGTCTGCATGTAAAATCTGCGACAAATCTACCCCATGTGAACGTGCACCAAGGCTGTCATTGGGTACTGATAGAAACTGCTGAAGATTCATTTTCTAAGGCAGCAAGCAGAACTTCAGCTGGATACATATTTAGTGGTAGTAAGAAGCTTTACCACTTTTTCCAGCAGAATTAGAAAATACTTTCATTCTACACACAGATGAGACCAGGCGGCCATACATATTAGAAGTAGGTCGATAGTTGAACAAAAATTGGCTGGTAGACAATCATTACTGCAGATGCAGCCAGACATACATTAGTCCATATCAGCCACCACAGCTGATCAAACCGGCCGTGCACGGTCCATACCACCAGGTGACGGATGAGTGATCTTTCTGGGTACTTTTTCAAAGAAAGATTGTTCAGGGATGAAAATCTTTCACTCAAACAAAAATTTCAGACATGGCTGACGGCTTTGGAGACAATGAAACAGTCATCAGTCGGCTACAATGATTGCTCTTAGATGCATTGATAAAGTTGTTGAATTTCACCGTAATAATAGTTCATTTTCATCAACTCTAGTCCAGTGTTTCTGGGTACTTTTAATAACGCACAATAACAGGCTGTTCAGCCAGGCAAATATGTACACAGTTATCAGGGAGCCATCACTTACACCCAGGAGATAAGGGGAATCAGAACATGTGAAGTACATTCCCTCTACACAAGCCTGGAGAATTGTGCTCAGTAGGGACTCAAATATTTCACTTGTTAGAGGGGTATTACACTTCCTGCGCAGGACAGGATGGAGCAGGAAGTGTAATAGTGTGGCGCTCCCACTTCCTCTCCTTCATTGATGACAATGGGGCAGATCATCTGATGAGGCGGGGGCCCCATCCACTACTGATGGACTATCCAGCGGTTAGGTCATTAGTTAAAAAAAGAAAAAGCATAAACTACCTCTTTAACGTGATCTTCATTGTTAAATTTAAAAATAATTATAAATTTAGTAAAAACGTCCTATACTCCCCTCTCCTGCCTCCCTGCAGCTCCAATCTGCGACACTGTTTACAAGCTACTGCAGCCAAAGACCTCAGCGCAGGAAAGCAAATATCCTATTGCTGCAGCAGCCTGTGACAACCCACAGACAAGCTGACTGGAGTCAGTCCAACAGACCCAGTGAGGAAAGGAAGAGCTGCAGGAAACCAGGAGAGTATAGGACGACGTCCAAAACCAGGACTGTAGTCACAACAATGGCGGATCCTGATCAATAACCGTTAAGGATAACACACCCCAGGGTGTCTAAGTGTATTTCAATCTGCACTTTAACAGTATTCTCTGTGCAGGAAGAGGTAACAGGCAAAATAAAGTGACAAAAGGTCCGTCAAGTCCTGCGTTTCCCAAACTCCAGTCCTCACGGACCCCCAAAAGGTCATGTTGTCAGGATATCCTATAGTACGAACACCTGTGGTAATGTCTGAGGGACTGACAATCATTACATCACCTGTGCAATACTGAGCGAATCTAGAAAACATGACCAGTGGGGGTCCATGAGGAATGGCGTTTGGGAAACACTGATCCAGAGGAACGCAAAGACCTCTAATAGGCTGATGCCAAACTGTCCCATATTAGGGGAAAGGAAATTCCTGACCTCAAATCTGGTAATCAGACTACATCCATTTATGAACAAGACAGACAACTGCTCTGGGTCAACACAAAGGGTCTCAATGAGGCGAGGTTTTCATCAGCAGGTGGTCACAGCGTATCACGTGCTGTACCAATCTTCCATAGGCTGCCATGTTACCGCTCAAACGAACTGCACAAAATGTTTATATACCAAATTAGTGCATGGCGGTCAGCAGCATGCAGAAAATATGCTATGTCATTGCAAACTTGCTGCGTGCCACGTGTTTCAGGGGCGGCACGCAGCAAATAGCCGACTGAGCCCGGCCTAAAGCTAACAGTTCTAAAACAAAGGAGGGTAGCACCACCCACCGACAAGGAGCCTCACTGTATATAATCTCCACAAATGGCACTTTTCATTATAAACATAATAACTAACAGAAAAAAAACAGTATTAAACCACCCAAAAACATGAGCAAGTGGTGCCAGCTATCCCATACAACCAACCCTGAATATAAACCACCACTACAAAAACAAACTGGTAGCCTGCACTGGCAAACTATTGGGGGACCCCACTTAAAACAATGTCTTAAAATGCCCACTCTAGCAAAAAAAAAAAAACAAAAAAAAAAAAAACACATGCATTTTTTCATCTCTGCCCTCTCACCCGATTATTGCCCCTCACACTCTCAAGGTCTTCTCTGTGTATTGCAGCCACTTCCGTGTAGCCAAATAAATCTAAGCTTGTAAGAATTGAGATCACAATACCCACCTGAGGGGGAAGAGATTCAGATAGGAAACAACAACCAAGGATGCCTGTTGCCCTCATGGGTGTTTTATTTTGAAATGCTGCAGCGTTTCAGAATAAAACCCCCATGGGGTAACCAGCATCCCTGTCCAGGGTTCAGGCAGCATGAAACTAATGAAAGAATCCCTTGAAAAGGAATTCTCATCTCAGAGGATGACCCCCATCCTGCCGGTCCCCACATCCAGGACTAGATGGGTGGCCCAGTTAACAGAAACAGCCAAGCAAGCTGCGGTTCTGCAACCTGTGAGAAGCAGCAACAGTGCGTCTCGCTATGCTTCACCCCTTACGTAACTCTTTTAGGGGTAGTATTTTGGGCTCAGGTTTCCATTAACCAGCCACCTCTCACACCCTGGATGCAGTAACAAGCAGCGCGGGGTCAACTTCTGAGATACAATTACACCCATGAGGCTACTTTCACATAGTTTCTCCTCTCCAGCACTGGTTCCATTCTGCAAGGGACGAAAGCCAACACGGGGCACCACAGGGGAGAATATGAGAGACTGTTTTAGTCTCTTATTTCACAGTTTCCATCCCTGTCTGTACACTGGATAGAAGAGCACCGGCCTCAGCACTTTATCCAGTGTAATAGGCTGATCCTGATGTAAACTATGTGACAGGGAGACTAAAGAGGTCCCCTCCATATCACATCTTCTCCCCTATGGTGCGGTCCTGGTTTTCAATCCCATGCAGTTTTCTGCATGGAGACAGACACTGTAGCAGAACCCGCCTAAAGACCCTCTTACACAGAACGGTTGTTCAGAAAACAAAAACATTGGATTGTGTGAATTTGAACGATAATCTTTCAATATAAACCCGACCAAAGACTAAATAAATTTGTTTGCTGCTCGTCAGTCCACTTTATGCAGACCTAAAAATCACTGTTCGCAACTCATTACCTGCGGTTGCTCACATTCACTGGTACAGCGGCGCCCTGAATGATCTAGACATGTAAGCAATCATTTGCTCAGGCAACCGTGTAAATGAACCCCAAGTCAGCTGTATTCTCACTAAAATATAACACCCAGATAAGTGTGCATATATAGCCAGTCTCATCACCGCCATAGAAAACAAAGGATAACCGTACAAGCAGATTTATCAAAAGTACTGCAAGTGTAAATGGCGCAGCTGCCTATAGCATCCCATCACATTTTCTAAAGGGTTTGTCGAGAAGGAGCCAGCATCCGATCAGTTGCTATGGGTAACTGCTCCACATCTACTACAACATCCAAAATAAAAGTAGCCACAATCATTTGAGTTGTTAGATTTGTTAGGCTGGGTTCCCATGAGATGGAAACCCTGCTGAAATCTTGCGGCTTGGCCATACCGTAAAGCTGCTAGATTTCCGCGGGAGAGCCACAGCTTCAAAACCCACAGCATTTCGCCGGTGGTTTTGGAGCGTTCAGCCGCCAGCATTCCGTTGCAGAATTCTCTCCCCATGGAGAGGAATGAGTCCAAAGCAGTAGGGAAAAAAATTCCATCAATTCCGCGCCACATCGCCGGTTCTGCCTGGCTTTGCCACCCTGTGTCAACGGGATTTTTGCAAAATCTCGTCCACGTGGTTGGCTAATCCCGGAATTAAGAGACGCAGGTGGATTTGCTGCATAGAAATTCCACAGCAAATCTGTCCCATGTGAACCCACCCTTTAGGAGCAATTGCAGCTAATCTGACCAGACTTCAGATCTGACTCTTCCTGTTCCTTTGTCCCTATACAGCACCAAACTGATGTCACCAATGCTTACCACAGGATAACTCCTAAACGGAGCCTGGCATCAAGTTTTTGTAATGCAATCTATGATAAACCTGCTAATGAGATTTCCTTATTGCTAATTAGTTCTGCAATACATGCTCCGCTACATTTACAATCTGCTTTTGAAGTTCCCCAGCGCTGTATTAAAATTAGTCGAGTCAGTTCCCCCTCAGCGCTGTGCCAGGCACGCCCGTTCTTGATTGGCATGCATACAGATTTCTCTTCACTGTAATGTTGCGTAGGTGTCGTACATTTGCATATCTCAGCCCTCCCTTACTACCCGTGACCCAAGCGGCCTGCTGCACCTTCACGATTGTTACTCCCAGTCATCAGACCTCGGAAGCAGCTGAAGTAACGATTCTCAAGGTGCATGCGCAGTATGCTGGTGAAGTTACAGCTAGTCAAGGAGAGCTGAGGTACGGACAGGATTTGATACGGCACCTGCGCAGGATTACAGCGAAGAAGAGAAATCAGTATGTATGCCAATCAAGAACAGAGGTGTACCTGGCACAGCGTGGGAAAACTTCAAACACAGGTTGTAAAGGTACCTGGGATGCATTACAAAACTTAAAGCCTTTTTCTACATTTTGGCATGTCTTAGAACACCCCTTTAATTTTAGTTAAAAGTCAGTATCTAAAAGTTAATCCAATGAAACATTCCACAATTATACAGACCCATCCAAGAATACATTTCTAGTAAGGATCTTTTGAAACGGCGATTTTACATCCATGGCTGTTATCTATCCTCTATGCAGGACAGAAACTGTGTTTAAAGGGGTTTTCCAGGCATTTAAGCCCTCCTGCAGTATTAATGACGTATCCTCAGGATAGACCATCAATAGTTAATTTGTGAGGTCCACCACTCGGGACCTCGAGCAGTCAGCTGATATCAGCCCCCACACTCACTGCAGCCGGCCGGATGTTGACAGTTCTGTGCACATTGGAGTCGGAGCTGGAAATGGAATACAAGGTATAGCTCCAATTGAAATCATATACCTATTGCACTTTCAGCTCCCATCCCAATTCGGGATTAGAGGGTGAAGATCAGATGATCACTGGGGGTCCTAAGCGGCAAACCCTTAATGATCCACAACTGATGGCCTATCCTGAGGTTGTCAATGCTGCAAGGGGTTGAATGCCCCAAATACCCCTTTAATATGCGAGACAGACCTCGTTTCCCATCCAGTCTTTCCACATCATTTTTTTACACTGCAGCTCTGAGGCCATGAAATGGAGACCTCCACTATTATTATTAAACACTGGATCACAAAAGTACAATGTAAAAAGAGCCCAACAGGAAACTGTCTAGGTCTCCGTCATACATACTGAACCCTACGGTTTCTTTGATATGCAAATTTCTGCACAGAAGACGGAAACTTGAGACAGTGATGCTGCATGTAAAACGATCTGAAAAAAGCCTTAGTGATCGATCAGATTGTCAAGAACATCCAGCAATACCCAGATATTTTCCAGATTTGAATAAGCATTAACAGAGAATATCTATCCATATCTATAGTATACACACACATTGTAAAGAGGAAAAATAAAATCAAGCACCTAGAAGTTGTCATTTTGCTGCAAGACTCCGCATGCAGTTACATCTCAGGCAGATATGAGTTGTGGGGCGATTAGATGAACGGTCTTGTCACCGGAGGCCCTAAAAGTGGTTCCCCTCTTGGCCTATAAAAGGCTCAGCAGTTCCTCGTGTGTAGTGACCTCTTCTGCTTGTGTAGAGCTTGCTGGCCACTAGACGTCTCTATGACGCAGAGAAGAGAGGTCACCCCGTTAACAGGGTTTGAGAGAGGCGCATTATTGGGATGTGAGCCCCCAGGCCCACCTGTATCACATCTTGTATCCAAGCTAGAGGTGGTACAACAGGGTACTAGAGCCCTCATGCCCGCCCATATCACATCTTGTATCCAAGCTAGAGGTGGTACAACAGGGTACTAAAGCCCTCATGCCTGCCCATATCACATCTTGTATCCAAGCTAGAGAAGGTGCAACAGGGTACTAGAGCCTCCATGCCCACCTGTATCACATCTTGTATCCAAGCTAAAGGCGGTACAACAGGGTCCTAGAGCCCCCAGGCCCACCTGTATCACATCTTGTATCCAAGCTAGAGGCGGTACAACAGACTACTAGAGCCTCCCTCCATGTGGTCAGTTTTCCACAATAAATTCTTTTTGCTCTTATATGGTAATTACTTATATCAGTGTTACAATCAGAGAAAATTTCATTCAATTCTGACTTCTAGGTGCTTTATTTTTTATTTTACAATGAGAGTGCATATACACACCCAACGACTGAAGCCACTATTATACCGGCAGTCAGCCCCCCTACAGATCAGACGTATAAGGCTTCATTAACATCTGCAACGCAGATTTCCATTAAGACAGTGGACAAAATAGCGCTACATGCTGCCCCATTTCATCCTGTAATCCGCCAGAGGCCATAATGGGAGCCGAACGGCCCATCCGCTCCTACAGGGTGGGACACGGAAAACTAGGGCGGCACCACACTTACGTACGCTGGTTCAAGGAAATTCTATCTTGGCTGCCGGTAACAACCAACCACAGCTTTCATGTCTTATAGTGCTGAGGTAAAAAGAAAGCTGCACTGTGATTGGTTGTTATGGGCAACAAGTTACTTTTCAAGTTTTTATACTAGTGCGGCGCCGGCCTACTTTTCTGTGGCCCCTTTATTATGGGCACAGCGATCCCCCTGGAGCAAGAAAGCAGAATTTGCAGCACAGATGTGACCGCCGTGGTTCCCCCGACCCTGTACATCGTCACTACTGCGCGGGACGGGATTACCTTCCTGGGTCTGCGCGTTGGTGATCTGCAGGTCGCAGTCGGCCGCCTTCAGCCTCTCCCGCCCCATGATCTGCTTCTTCAGGTCGGCCAGGGAGATGTGCAGCCCATCGAAGGTCACCGTGTCGTAGTTGAGTTTGGAGGAGAACTTATAGTGCACACACGACATGTTATTATCATATATAGGGTCATGTACAGAGAACAGCACACACAGCCAGCAGCCACACAGCACACACACAGCGGCCTCAGCACACCGCGGACACTGCGCCAGGGAGCAGGAGAGGAGCCATGGGGCGCTCACTCCCCACCACCCGGCCCCCACAGTCCTCCACACAGTCCCTCACAAGAAGTCCACCAGTCCCGAAGGATTCCCGCACAGTCCGTGAACGGACGCCTCAGTCCTCACAGGCCAAGTCCGTACAAGTCCTTCCAGGTGAAGAAACGGGTCCCTCCTGGGCCTCGGACACAATACAAAGAGGGCTGCGGCCTAATGCGGCTCCACCGCAGTCCCAGGCACGCGCAGCCGACAACAGACACAACCCGCGTCCGGATACACAAATAACGACAATCCCGAGTCCTTCGGTCTCCGTTACACGCCGCCTCCTCGTCGTGGTCGTCGTCTTCCTCGCCTTGTTGTTGTTCTTCTCTTCCTCCTCACGGCGGATAATGGCGGAATGACCGTGTCTCTCACACTTCACGGGGTTTCCAGGCAGCTCAGCGAGGGCGACGTCCTTGCGTCAGAGCCAAATGGGCGGGGAGAAGGACGCGGCACGTAAGGCGGGCGTAAACCCTCACGGCGGCCATTTGAAATGTTGGCAGTTACAGGCTTTGTTGTAGTCAAGCGTACTAGCAGAGTCACGTGACGCGTCATGCCTGCAGAGCGGGAACTGCAGGATGGTGACCATGGCAACCGAGGGCATGAAGGATATAGGGGGGTTTTATACCTCCAAACAGTTGTCTGAAATGGTAGAGATGGTTGTTAGGGTATAAATGACTGTTGTTAGTGTTTTTACATCAAGCAGTGCTTCGGTAATTGCTCTGTTTTAGAGGAAAGCTGTGTTTGTATTCGCTCTTTCAAGCAATTTTTCAGACGGTAGGCATACTAAGTAAAGGCAACCGCACATGTCTGCCTGGAACATTTACCTCATAAACATGTCCTCCAGCTAGGGTTCCCACCTTTCTCACCATAAAGTATTGATCAAGGTAAAACGAGGTGTGACTTATAACAACGTATGATTTTTACCTCCGTTATTCCAGGTACCCCAGTAGTTATAGTGCTTCATCTCTGTGACCCCAGGAGTAATCGTGCCTCCTCTCTGTGACCCCAGGAGTAATAGTGCTTCCTCTCTGTAAGCCTCAGTAGTAATAGTGCCTCCTCTCAGTGACCCCAGTACTAGTAGTGCCTCCTCTCTGTGACCCCAGGAGTAATCATGCTTCCTCTCTGTAAGCTTCAGGAGTAATAGTGCCTCCTCTCTGTGACCCCAGTAGTAATAGTGCCTCCTCTCTGTGACCCCAGGAGTAATCATGCCTCCCCTCTCTGACCCCAGTTGTAATAGTGCCCCCCCTCAGTGACCCCAGTAGTAGTAGTGCCTCCTCTCAGTGACTAGAGTAGTAATAGTGCCTCCGCTCAGTGACCCAAGAAGTAACAGTATCTCCTCTCTGTGACCCCATTAGTAATAGTGCCTCATCTCAGTGACCCCATCAGTAGTAGTGCCTCCTCTTAGTGACCCCAAAAGTAATAGTGTTTCCTCTCAGTGATCCCAGTAGTAATAGTGCCTCCTCTCAGTGACCCCAGTAGTAATAGTGCCTTCTCTCAGTAACCCCAGTAGTAAGAGTGCCTCCTCTCAGTGACCCTAGTAGTAATACCGACTCCTCTCTGTGACCCCAGTAGTAATAGTTCCTCCTCTCAGTGACCCCAGTAGTAATAGTGCCTTCTCTCAGTGACCCCAGAAGTAATAGTGCCTCCCCTCAGTAACCCCAAAATAAATAGTGCCTCCTCTTAGTGACCCCAGAAGTAATAGTGCCTCCTTTTAGTGACCCCAGTAGTAATAGTGCCTCCTCTCAGTGACACCAGAAGTAATACCGTTGTGCTAACTCTCAGTGACCCCAGAAGTAACAGTGCCTCCTCTCAGTGACCCCAGTAGTAATAGTGCCTCCTCTCTGTGACCCCAGTAGTAATAGTTCCTCATGTTTGTGATCCCAGTAGTAATAGTTCCTCCTCTTGGTGATCCCAGTAGTAATAGTGCCTCCTCTCAGTGACCCCAGTTGTAATAGGGCCTCTTCTCAGTAACCCTAGAAGTAGTAGTGCCTCCTCTTAGTGACCCCAGAAGTAATACCGTAGTGCCAACTCTCAGTGACCCCAGAAGTAACAGTGCCTTCTCTCAGTGACCCCAGTAGTAATAGTGCCTCCTCTCTGAGACCCCAGAAGTAGTAGTGCCTCCTATTAGTGACACCAGTATTAATAGTTCCTCCTCTCATTGAACCCAGTAGTAATAGTGCCTTCTCTCAGTGACCTCAAAAGTAATAGTGCCTCCTCTCAGTGATCCCAGTAGTAATAGTGCCTCCCCTCAGTGACCCCCAAAATAATAGCACCTCCTCTCAGTGATCCCAGTAGTAATACTGCCACCTCTCTGTGACCCCAGTAGTAATTGTGCCTCCCCTCAGTGACCCCAAAAGTAATAGCACCTCCTCTCAGCGACCCCAAAAGTAATAGTGCCTTCTCTCAGTGACCCCAGAAGAAATAGTGCCTCCTCTTAGTGACCCAAGTAGTAATAGTGCCTCCTCTCAGTGACCCCAGTACTAATAGTGGCTCCTTTTAGTGACTTCAGTGGTAATAGTGCCTCATCTTAGTGACCCCAGTAGTAAAAGTGCACCCTCTTAGTAGTGGCCCCATTGTTAAAAGTAACCACTTTCAGTATCCCCAATAGTAATAATAATAGTGCACTCCTCACCCCTGAACCTCTGGCTGGGCAGGAACCCTATCATCAGGTACTGTAACTCCCTCTGAACTTCCTATGCGAACATGCTGTAGCGCTCAGAGAAGATGCTCACTCTTCCAACCCCAGCGTCTGCACTGCGTACAATACATGCAGAACCATAGACGCTAGGGGGGGTGGGGGGGGGGGGGTGGGAATGATGATTTTCTCTGAGCGCTGCAGTGGCATCAGAATCAGAACTTCAGAGTGATTTACAGCACCCGATGATATGGTTGGTGCCCGGCCAGAGGTGCTCACACCTGATCATTTTTTATCAGTTATTAATATGGCCGGTGTTAGCGCAAACTGTAGCGCAACAGGTATATTTTAAGTGTTCGAGCTGCTAGAAGAATCACAGGTCACACAGCATTTGTGTAATCAGGTGAATCCCTTTATTCCTCTAATAAACATGAGTATTTATAGTTTTCAAACAAAGAACAAACTTAGGCGACACCTTACTCATAAATATGCATAGCTTCTTACAACCCTATAATTAGTATTGGTCATTAAACCTTAGCAGTAGTAGTGACATCAGTCTTTTAGGTAGGAATTCCTTCCTCCCAGGTCACACCCTGTCTGCCTACCATCTGTTATTTGTTTTAAGTAAACTTACCCTTTCATCATGTTAAGTATCTCTAAAATCTCTGATTAACATTTAGGATTATTTGCAATTAGCAGTGTTTGGCAAACAATTAAAGCTTAACCCCTTAGTGACCAAGCCTGTTTGCGCCTTAATGACCAGGCCAAATTTTGCAAATCTGACACGTGTCACTTTAGCATGGAAAAACAACAGAAAGGTTTTGCATATCCAAGCGATTCTGACATTGTTTTTTCGCCACATGTTGTACTTCATCTAGGCCGAAAAAAAAGACCGATAGAATTTGTGTTTATTTATTAAAAGCGCCAAAATTGGGAAAATTTTGAAAAAATCGTCATTTTTTCACATTTCCAACTGCAATATCTCAAATATGTGCAAACATAATATAGAAATTTTTGCTAAGATTTATATTTCCATCCGTTTACTTTATTTTGGGCGCACATTGGAAAAACTTTCGCTTTTTTTTTAACCATTTAGGAGACGTACAAATGTAACATTACTTTTCAGCATTTTGAGGAACACTTTGTTTTCCTACACCAATCCAAGATTGGAAAGGCTCATAGGAGTCAAAATGATAGATACAGCCACAAGTGACCCCATTTTAAAAACTACACCCCTTTAACGTATTCACTGAGGGGTGTCATGAGTATTTTAACCCCACAGTTTTTTTTCAGGAGTCAATGCAATTTAGAAGAGAAAAACAAAAATTTCATATTTTTGCAAATATGTCATTTTAAAGACAGGACTTTTTTCTATAGTACACATGAAAATTAGGATTTGCACCCCAGAATGGATACCCCTGTTTGTCCCGTGCTCAGAAACATACCCATTGTGGCCCTAATCTTACGTTTGGATGCACAATGGGGCCCAAAATGAAAGGAGCAACCGGTGGCTTTCGGAACAGAAATTTTGCTTGAAGGAGATTTAGGCCCCATTGCCCACTTGTAGAGCCATTGAGTGACCAAAACTATGGAGAACGCCCACAAGTGACCCCATTTTGAAAAGTAGACCCCTTAACGAATTTATCTAGGGGTACGATGACTTTTTTGACTTCACAGTTTTTGAATGAATCTAAGCCAAGCTGAAGGAAAAAAAATACGATTTTCATTTTTTTGGTAATTCTGTCATTTCAAAAGCAGTTTTTTTTGTACCGCACATATATGAATGAAGACTTGCACCCCAAAATGGATACCCCTGTTTGTCCTGTGCTCAGAAACATACCCATTGTGGCCCTAGTATTACGTCTATATGCACAATGGGGCCCAAAATGAAAGGAGCAACCGGTGGCTTTCGGAACAGAAATTTTGCTTGAAGGAGATTTAGTCCCCATTGCTCACTTGTAGAGCCCTTGAGTGACCAAAAAAAAGGAGAACGCCCACAAGTGACCCCATTTTGAAAAGTAGACCCCTTAACGAATTTATATAGGGGTACGATGACTTTTTTGACTTCACAGTTTTTGAATGAATCTAAGCCAAGCTGAAGGAAAAAAAATACGATTTTCATTTTTTTGGTAATTCTGTCATTTCAAAAGCAGTTTTTTTTGTACCGCACATATATGAATGAAGACTTGCACCCCAAAATGGATACCCCTGTTTGTCCTGTGCTCAGAAACATACCCATTGTGGCCCTAGTATTACGTCTATATGCACAATGGGGCCCAAAATGAAAGGAGCAACCGGTGGCTTTCGGAACAGAAATTTTGCTTGAACGAGATTTAGTCCCCATTGCCCACTTGTAGAGCCATTGAGTGACCAAAACGATGGAGAACCCCCACAAGTGACCCTATTTTGAAAAGTAGACCCCCTAACGAATTTATCTAGGGGTATGATGACTTTTTTGACTTCACAGTTTTTGAATGAATCTAAGCCAAGCAGAAGGAAAAAATTATGATTTTCATTTTTTTGGCAATTGTGTCAATTTAAAAACTGTTTTTTTTGGAAAGTGTACATAGGAATGAAAACTTTCACCCAAAATGGATACCCCCGTTTGTCCCGTGTTCAGAAACATACCCATTGTGGCCCTAATCTACTTAAAGGAAACATAGCTAGGCCTATAATGGAAGGAGCACCCGTTGGATTTCAGGGTACAACGGAATAAATTCCAGTCCCCATTGCCCACTTGTAGAGCCATTGAGCGTCCAAAACGATAGAGAACCCCCACAAATGACCCCATTTTAAAAACTAGACCCCTTAACAAATTCATCTAGGGGTGTACTGCATATTTTGACCGCAAAGTATTTGAATGAATCTAAGCAAAGCAAAAGGAAAAAATTACGATTTTCATTTGTTTGGCAATTTTGTCAATTTAAAAACTGTTTTTTTGTACAGTGTACATAGGAATGAAGACTTTCACCCCAAAATGAATACCCCCGTTTGTCCCGTGTTCAGAAACATACCCATTGTGGCCCTAATCTACTCACAGGACACATGGCTAGGCCCATAATGGAGGGAATGCCCGCTGGATTTCAGGGCAGAACTGAATAAATTCCAGGCCCCATTGCCCACTTATACGGAAAAAAATTTGACTTCCTAAAAATAATCCCCCCCCCCCCCCGACATCCCCATTTTTTGGCATTCCCTAAATATTAGATAAAGGTAATAATATAAACTGCGTTTTATGTCCGAAGACAGGGGTAATTACGGAGGCTGGTTGGGTTGGGCACATGGGGCAAGAAAACCGGGTATCCCCCCCACCTCCTCTCATGTATTTTGGGGGGTATTTCGTAACTTCAGCGGCGGGGATGGGGTGTAGAAAGTGGCGCTGTGAGGCTTTGTAATCTTGCTGCGGTGCAGCGGTCTCACAGAGAAGGCGCTCAACAAGCTGCTCCTGGAACTGCAGGAAGACGAACGTTCCCGGGGCTTCTTGTAAATTACGGATTACAGGTAGCGGTCTGAATAACGCCGGGCTCACGTAACCGTAGGCGGAATCCGCTTGCGGAGGCCCGCAGCGGATTCCAGCTGTGAGCCCGGCTGTGACCCTGCGTACGGTTGCGTAATGTACTGCGCATAACTGCCTACTCACACAGGCGGTTTTTTGTTTGCATTTCCCGCGCCGTCGCTTAGAGATGGCCCGGGTACCCGCAGCCCGTACACAATGTGTTTGCATATGGGGTGCGAGTATATCCGCGGTCATAGAGCACAAAGTGCTCTAGGTCGCAGATATTCGTGGTAAAATATAGCATGCCGTGTTCTGTTTCTACGAGTGGATTACGTAATTCCGACCCACTAATTGGGGGGAATTGTGTAATCCAATGCATGCGATTGATCCGTGGATTACCGCTGATCAAGCGCATGCAGAACCCGTAATTCCTCTCCGGTCATGTGTGACCGGCCTAATGTTAGATCGCTACTTTATCACGTGACCGGGGACCGCTCAGCGAGGCCGCTGGTCACTGCTCCAGGGAGCAAGGAGATTTAAAATTTCCTGGGCTTCCCGGCTCCTGCGAATGTGTCCGGCATTTTGCCGGCGGGCGCATGCGCAGCAGCCGGAAGGGTCCATGGAGGATAATCGCATCTGGATTCAAATGCGGAAGCCTCCGAGAAGATGTTTCATCTCCCCCAACCTATCGCATCGGTGAGGGGAAATGAAACTGCCACTTTTTAAAGAACTTTTATGTGATCGCCATTATGCATTGGATAACGGCGATCACGTGACCAGTAACCGCCCCGTGACATCTCCAGGCTCTTGGCTACCTTTGGTAGCCAGCAGCAGGGAGATTTTATATTTCTTGGGCAATATTTCACTTTTGCGCATGCGTCCGCCATCATGCTGACGGGCGCACGCGCCGAAGCTGGGGTAAGATCCGAGGATCAACATCCCACCAGGGAACAAATCCGGGACCTTGGGTACGTAATTTCATCCCCCCTTACGGATACGATCCATAGGGGGAGATGAAACTTTAACTTTTTAAACTTTTTTTTTTTACTTTTTAACTTTATATGATCACCGTTTTCCGATGGATAACGGTGATCATATGACTGGAAACCGCATATAGCGGTCCCCAGTCATATCTCCCTCCACTCGGCTATCTGTGACAGCCGGGTACAGGGAGATTTGGAATTTGCCGCATCGGCACATCGCAGAAGCCAGCGGGGGGTCCCGACACCGGCCGGAGGACATCGGCGGACCTGAGGTGAGTATTTTCACCTCCCCTCATGGATCCGATCCATGAGGGGAGGTGAAACTTTTCTTTTTTTACACTTTTTTTCACTTTTCCGCGATCGTCGTTATCCATTGTATAACGGCGATCGCGGTACCGGGGACCGCTCACCGCAGTCCCCGCTGACATCTCCTGCCTCCCGGCTACCTACAGGAGCCGGGAGCCAGGAGATTTTAAGTCTCCCGCGCCGCCGAGCCTTCTGCGCATGCGGCTGACGTAATGCTGCCTGGCGCGCATGCGCAGAAGGACGGCTACGGCGCCCGGAGCATCGGGACAGCGGGGAGTCGTGCGGCGGACCTCTATGAGTAATTTTAGCTGCTCCGATGGATCCGATCCATCGGAGCAGCTGAATCTTTAACTTTTATTGCACTTTTATTTACTTTTTTGCGATCGGCGCTATCCATTGCATAGCGCCGATCGCAATGCTGGGGGGGGGGGGGCTCCGAACAGCCCGGGATGACAGCTCCATGCTGTCAGCTACCTACGGACACCGACAGCATGGAGCTGTCACGTCCACAGCCCGAGGGGCATTATTCTCTGCAGGACACATGTTTTTACGTCCTCAGAGAATAAAGCCCACTTCGGGAGGATGTAAAAAGGCTATGGGCTGGTCGTTAAGGGGTTAAGTAAAGGTTATAAATGCATATGTTGTGTTTATATATATATATATATATATATATATATATATATATATATACACAGTAGAACCTCAACTAACGTCATTAATCTGTCTGGAAGCAATGGACTTTAATAGAAATCAATGTTAGTTGAGGACATTATTTCCATAGGAATTAATGTAAATACAATTAAGTGGTTCTGGACATTCTAAAAAACACACCAAACCCCATTTAAAAGAGAATAACTCTGGTCTTTAATACCAAAAACAATAAGAATACTGAATGAATATCAAACACAACTGTAAAGAATAAATTAACATTTAACAGGTTTTTGGATATTTAGCATACAGTGCTTTGACATAGGACTGCAGGGACATCATTATAGCAGTATGTATCACTGCGTTATCTGTGCTTTGACATAGGACTGCAGGGACATCATTATAGCAGTATGTATCACTGCGTTATCTGTGCTTTGACATAGGACTGCAGGGACATCATTATAGCAGTACGTATCACTGCGTTATCTGTGCTTTGACATAGGACTGCAGGGACATCATTATAGCAGTACGTATCACTGCGTTATCTGTGCTTTGACATAGGACTGCAGGGACATCATTATAGCAGTACGTATCACTGTGTTATCTGTGCTTTGACATAGGACTGCAGTATTTATTTGCAAACGTTTCTTTACTGTACTGTAATCATCTGTAAAGTACTTACATTTTGCTGTACAGTGGGGATTCAGGAGGCAGGCAGTGTTCAGCCGGCACTTTGAGAATTCTGCTGCTGTACTGTGTCAGGCGGCAGGCAGACACAGACACAGCAACGTTCAGCCGGCACTGTGCACTATGGAGAGAGGAGGGGGAGGAGTAGGCGCGCGCTAATGCAGGAGAAGCAGGAAGTGACTGGCATTAGATGTGCGCCGGTTTACTGAGCGGCACCTGCGGTCATGGAGCGGTCGGTGCCCTTATCTGAGGAATGCAACTTTATTTGAGGGACCGCCGCTGCCCTGACACATCGACTTGAAAACAGTGTTATTTAAGAGCAATGCTACTCAAGGGTTTACTGTATATATATATAAAACTAATTATCATCTGTTTAGCAAACAGACTAATATATGTAACTCTATATATGCTATAGCACTTTTAAAGACAGGTCTTTATGAGAAAAGTCTAGTCTACTCTCTCATCTTTCACCCCCTCTTCTCCCTGGGGAGGGGGGAAGGGGGTGTTCAGCCGCCATTTGGTCTAAAACAGAAGAGAGAGTTAATTGTTTTTTCTACATCCATTTTCCAACGTCCGTCTTTAAAAGCAGAACAATCACTCACTTTTGATTATTTTAACAAATTGTGAGCGATAATCGTTATCTTTGAAAGGCCTTTTACTGAGATGTCCAGACAAAGTTAAACTTGTAAAGACACACAATAGCACAAGATGGAGTAAAATAATAATATGGCTTCTCTCACAAGACCCAACTTTTGCGACTGTTTCCTTATGTCACATAGTCCCCCTTCTAACATGATCTCTATTCTCATCCCAGAAACTTGGGCTAAACACTAAGCAACGTGTTGCAGTACCTAACTCTAGGAAGATGGACGTTCTGAAGATTAATCCATAATGCTTCTGGTTACACCCACTTAGGGTGGTCCCAGCGCTTCCCTAAGGTATGACAGATATGACCTGAGGAAACAGGACGCAACATTTAGTTGTATCCAAGTTGGGTTTCCCCTAATAATATGAGTTGCAATCTTGTGTGGTTTTGTGGGCAAGTGAGCCAATTATTACATAAACCTCCTTAGATTAGGTATGCACTGAATGCAACAGAAAAGAGTATACAACTAATTCCCTACATCAAAATGAATGAAGCCAAGATGCACTGAACCAGGAATTGAAAAGCCAACAAAACCATCCCTGGTCCTTATGTTGTCTGAGTGTCAGTACTAACTTTTTGATGCCTAGAATATTTTTCTGAATAGATTCCGAATGATCAATTAGGTTGTAGCAACACATACCTTCACATTCCTTAGATCCATGATTTAATACCATTAATTGTAGCTCTGTTCTGTAGAGCAGCGTCCTGAGTACCTTGTACATCTAACAGTAATAAATCAAGAGCCTGTGCGGTACCGTTACAGTATAGTGGCCCAGAACACCATCCTGGTTCCCTCCTTAAATGTCATACATGTTTTGTCCTATGTAGAGGCACTGTGCAAAGCTTGTCCTGTCATATCCAATGTGTGTTGCACAGCTGCGGCGCTTCAGAGGTTAACTTTAATAAAATCACTGCCTGCATGTAAATGGATCAATTTGTCTTGTCATGTGGTACAAGTGAGGTTATAAATGAGAGTGTTTGAGAGCAGGAAGAGGGTCTATCTTCAGGAGTTACAGGAGAGTGCTAAAACAGAGCCGCATGGAAGCACCTTCATGGAGGAAGAGGAGCGACATCCCGTAGCGTTTGGAGTGTTGATGTGAGAGAAGTGAGTCCCGTCAGCAGAGAGAGAGAGAGCCCTACCAAAGCTCTAAAAGAGGTACCAGCTCACACTACAGGCTTTTTCTGTGCAGCCGTCCATAGTTAGGATCACCACACAGGTTCTTTATTGTGTGACACCCACGCATCTGCCGCGCGGGGTGTTTAGTGGCTAAGCCTTCTTTAGTAATTGTCTGCAAGGGAGTCTGTGGAGTGACACCTACCCCCCTTCCTCCTCTGGAGTGCTCCCAATACAGGACCAGTGCCGTACAGATAATGTGGACTGTAAGACCATATTCATCCTTTGTATCCTCCCTACCTCTGAGCTACAGCCTGTTACAGTTTAAAATGAATTGTACCTGCGTTACCTGTTATACAAGTTTTTATTCAGTAAAAGTTATACTGGGCCTTAACTGTTCTTGGGGACCCGAGGTACTATACCCAAGTCTCTGTGTTCATTTCTCCGCCGTGTAGCATATCGGTGTGTGGGAACAATGGCGTCACGAGTGATAAGTACTATTTCTCCCCACATCCCGTTTATTCCCTATTGTAAGGGTGTCGAAGCTGGCTGTGGCTGTGTCATCCCTCTGGGACCAGAGCATGGTAAGTGCCACCGTGACAAGTCAGCACTTATCCCTCCCAGCTCTTTACTTTAGCCAGGTGCCCAGGGTCCCCCATCTGGGGTGTTGCAACAGGCTCCTGCCTTATCACAAGTTATACCATTTATTGCCCCGCCAGTCCCCACTGTTAATGCTCCCAGAGCTATCAAACTACTAATGACCACTTGTCCATTCATTAGCGAGTTACATGCTCCGCCCCGGATCACATGATGGTGACGCCATCAAAGGTCCTTCATCCCGAGTCAGTGACTTACATGCTCCGCCCCTGATCACATGATGGTGATGTCATCACAGGTCCTATTCCCTCTCGCAGCCTCATTTGCTATGGATTATGAACTGCGCTGATGTCACTGTTATGTGATCAGAGGCGGAGCATGTAACTCACTCCAGATGATCGGGGCAGAGCATGATCATGCTTCATCTGGAGTGAGTTACATGCTCTGCCTCTGCTCACATGATGGTAACATCATCACAGGTCCTATTCTATAGCAACTGAGGCCGCAGGTATTTGTAGGGCATGTATAACTCACTCACTCGGGATGACCTCCGGATGAAGACCCTATGATGATGTCACTGTCATGTGATTAGGGGTGGAACATGTAACTCACTCTGGATGATCAGGGGCAGAGCAAGAGTAAGTGAGTTACATGCTCCTCGCCTGATCACATGATGATGACATCATCAAAGGTCCTTCATCCCAAGTGAGTTACATGCTCCGCCCCAATCACATGATAGTGACATCATCATACGTCCTGTAAGCACAGGGCTGCTGTCCAGCAAGGTGTTTGTTAGTATTTCATAGCAACTGAGGCCGCAGGGATTTGTGGGGGATGGAATACTAACAAGCACCTACAGCAGCAGTGTGCTTACAGGATCTGTCATGATGTCACCGTCATGTGATAAGTCACCTGTGTGGGAGCAGTCCAGGGTCATGTGACCAGGGTGTGATCAGTGTGTGCAGGACTCTGCTGTGCTGCTATTTATCCCTGTTGTATGAAGAATGTATGTAGCAGAGCTGTATGTGATGTACACGTAGCAGCGCTGTGTGTGTGACATGTATGTATTAAAGCTGCATTGCTCCACTAGAAACACTGGTACTATATAATTTCCTAATTATTACTACCCTGTTTTCCTGATAATAAGACTTGCCCCAAAAATAAGCCCTAGCATGATTTTTCAGGGTTTTTAACGGTTGCAGAATGACTTTTCAGGATTTTTGAGTTTGCTTGAACTATAATCTCTAATCCCAAATTAATCCCTAGTTACATTTACGTGTAAAGGCGCACCCATCGTGCACTTTTCGTTAGTAATTCGTTCATAGTTGTCTTTCAGTCCGATTAAAAGCCATCGTTTTGTAGTTCTCTTATCGTTTGGTTTAAATGAAAATCGTTCAGTCGTTTAACGATTTTTACCTCATTTTTTACCTTCACTGATGCACATGCCATTCAAACAAACTTTTGTTCAATTATCATTTATCGGCCATTTTTCTAACGATAATCGTTAAGTTTAAATGGTTGTCTTTAAAAGCAAAACCATCGCTCACTTTTGACTGCTTAAATGAAGTTTGAGCGATAATCGTTGTGTCTAAATGGACCTTAAGGGCTTATTCAGATGACCATATATACAGTGTCCCTCTCTGCAGGGGGAGGAGGCTGGAAGAGCCAGGAGCAGTGCTCTGAGCTCCCATTCCCTCTCCGCCCCCTGCCGCTATTTGCAATAGGAGAGGGCGGGACGAGGAGGAACTAAGTCCCTGAACTTAGTTCCGCCCCTGCCCCGCCCCCTCCCATTGCAAAAATTGGAGAGAGGGCGGGAGCTCAGCGCACTGCTCCTGGCTCTTCCAGCCTCCTCTCCCTGCACAGAGGGACACCGTATATCGGCTGGGCGTGAAAACCCAGCCGATATATGGTCATCTGAATAAACCCTAAGGGCGCCCACCCACTGGCGTTTTTTTTTCCTTTGCGTTTTTTCTCAAGAGCAATTAGTTTTGAATGTGTTCTTGTCCACTGGCGTTTTTTTTTCTCGGTCCGTTGCAATTTTTAACATAGGAACTGTCAGTTGCATATGTGTCCTTATTTTTCTCTTAATACACCCATGAATGTCAATGGAAATTAACGGAAAAGGCGCGAAAAAGCCGCGAAAATGCCGCGAAAAAGCCGCAAAAAACGCTGCGAAAAACGTGCGGAAAACGCTGCGTTTTTCACGCACGAAAATCGCAAACGCCAGTGGGTGGGCGCCCTAAGGGTGCGGGCAAACGAGCGCATAAACGGCGCGTTTTTGCGACCAAACGTATATACGTGACCATCTGAGGCAATGGTTTCGAATGTATTCGTTCACATGGGCGATTTTACGGCGCGTAAAAACGGCAATTCGAAAAAAAACGGAACATATGCGACCGAAATACGCGCCAACGCATATTCGATCGCCGAAAAGACCGTTTGCAAAGTAGGAACAAACGAAAATACGCTTTCTAGCTCTGGTCGTGATCGGTGAAAAACGATCGCTCGGGCGATTATACGTTGCGCTCGTGCGAACGTAAATACGCCTACGCTCGTCTGCCCGCACCCTAATAGTGACAAAGTACAAAACCTGCTAGCATATTCCACTCTTGGGCAGCTGCAAGGTAATCTAGCACTATTGTGTGTTGATTAGTAACAACAATCAGGCTTAAATTATGTTAATTTGATTAACCAGCCCTAATACTGTAAAAATCTGATCATCTAGATGGTTTGTAGCTTTCACTAACTTATCCCTCATTTGTGGTATGAATGGGCAAATAAACCATCCTGTTAGACATTACATGAGGCTTACCATTTGGCCTCAGCCAATTATCAGCAGCTCTCTTGAAGAATGTGTGTTCAGAGCTTGCCCTTCATGAAAGATGATCTAAGATGCCAGACAACTGTCATCTACAGAGCAGGACAACCTACGCTCTGGCACGATTTTCTTCCGTCTTACCACTTATCCACTTTGTGACCACTGATACGTCTTTTTATAGCCGAGAGCCTGGAGCAGTGACTGGCGGCCTCGTTCAGCAGTCCCCAGTCACGTGATAAAAAGTAGCGATCTACCTTAGGCCCGTCTCACATGACTGGATAGAAATTGCAGATTCCGCATGCGTTTGATCTGCGGTAATAAGCGGACCAATCAAATGCATTGTATTACAGAATTCCACTCACAGTAGCGGGTCAGAATTGCGTAATCCACTTGCAGAAAACAGAATGCAGCAGGTTCTATTTTACTGTGCATATCCACAGCATAGAGCCCATTGGGCTCTGTGGTCGCAGACATATCCGCAGCCCATACACAACTACATTGTGTACCGGCTGCGGGTACCTGCGTCATCGCTAAGCGACGGTGGAGGAAATATAAACAAAAAAAGGTGTACTGCGCATGACCACCTGTGTGAGTGCAGTTATAAGCAGTACATTACGAGGCCATACGCAGGGCCACAGCCGGGCTCACAGCTGGGATCTGCTGCGGGCCTCCGCAAGCAGGTTCCACATACGGCCGTGTGAGACCGGCGTTATTCAGATCACTACCTATAATAAGTAATTTACAAGAAGTCCCCGGGAACGCTCGCCTTCCTGCAGTTTCAGGAGCAGCTTGTTGAACGCCTTCTGTTTGGGACCGCCGCACCTCAGCAAGCTTATGAAGCTTCATATTGTGCCACTTTTTACATCCAATCCCTGTCACTGAGGTCAGAGAATACCCCCCGAAAAGTGTTGGGTTTGCAGCAAGCATGGGAGGAAGAGGGATACCCAGTTTTATTGCCCTGTGTGCTCATCTCAAGTAGCCTTTGTAATGACCCCTATTTTCAGACATACCACACAGTTTACATTATTGCTTTTATCTAAGATTTAGGGAATGCCAAAAAGAAGGTGGGGAGGATTATTTTTAGGGAGTCAAATTATTTCTGCACAAATGAGCAATTGGGCCTGGAATTTATTCAGTTGTGCTCTGAAATCCAATGGGTGTTCCCTCTATTATAGGCATAGCCAAGTGTCCTATACGTAGATTGGGGCTACAATGGCTATGTTTCAGAACACAGGATAAACAATCCATTTTGGGATGCAAGTCATCATTCCTATGTGTGCTGTACAAAGAAACCTGTTTTCACAATGACACAATTGCCAAAACAATGAAAATCGTTATTTTTTTTCTCCTGCTTTGCTTAGATTCATTCAAAAACTGTGGGGTCAAAATATGCAGTACACCCCTAGATAATTTCGTTAAGTGGTCTAGTTTTCAAAATGGGCTCATCTGTGGGGGTTCTCCATTGTTTAGAGCTCAAGGGCTCTAAAAACGTGCAGTGGGGCCTAAATCACCCTCCTTTCAGTTCGGGCCTCGTTGTACATAGAGACATAATATTGAGGTCACAATAGGTATGTTTCTGAACACAGGACAACCAGGGGTATCTCTTTTTAGGTGCAAATCCTCATTTTCATGTGCACTATAGAAAAAAAAACTGTCTTTAAAATGACGTATTTGCAAAAATGTGAAATTTTATTTTTTCTCCTCTAAATTGCATTAATTTCTGAAAAAAACTGTCAGGTCAAAATACTCATGACCCTCCTCAGTGAATATATTAAGATGTGCATTTTTTTAAATGGTGTCATTTGTGGGGGTATCTATCATTCTGACACCTATGAGCCTTTGCAATCTTGGCTTGGTGTAGGAAAACAAAATGTTCATCAAAATGTTAATTAACGTCAAATCTATACCTCTCCTAAATAGTTAAAAAACAAACTAACTTTTTTCCAATGTGCTTCCAGAATAAAGTAAACAGATGGAAATATATATCTCATCAAAAATTTGTACAGTATGTTGGCACATATTTGACATATTGCAGTTGAAAATGTGAAAAAATGATAATTTCTTTCAACATTTTCCAATTTTTGGCACTTTTAATAAATATACACAAATTCTGTCGGTCTATTTTTTCCACCTAAATGAAGTACAACATGTGGTGAAAAACAATGTCAGAATTACTTAGATATGCAAAACCTTTACGGAGTTATTCTATGTCAAATTGACACATGTCAGATTTCCAAATTTGGCCTGGTCATTAAGGCGACAACAGGCTTGGTCACTAAGTGGTTAAGTTGTTCCACACATTGTAAATGTTTATTAGATAGCCCATTGCAATCTCGATAGGGGGTATGTTTCGGAAACAGAGTTGTCTCATTTAGAACCCCTACACACACACATCTTGTCCAAGAGGGACAGTTGTCTATCGTGGCATTTTCCTGGCCAAATGAGATGGCATCATGATCCCCAGTCCATTAGTAACTAAGAACCAACCAGGGGCCCCCGAGCCATGTTCCAACTATTATTGGGACAGCTTCGTTCTGCTGTTTTTTGTGATAACACAATGGTACAAAGACTTTTATTAGACCATTACCTGATCCCCTCAACAGTGAGGATTATGGACACAAAGAGCGCAGAGGAGGACGCTGTAGGGGCACGAGTACACATTCAACAATGATTTCGTTTTCTGCATCATCAAATGCTACAACAAGTACTTCATGATTTTTAACAAACTTATTGTCCCAATCATCTTTCCACACATTATTAAGTCTGTGTGTGTGTACGGCAGCAAATAAGCAACAGTGACAAGAGTCTTTTCTGGTTCAGGAGCGAGAACTCTCTTGCAGTGGCTGGCGTGTATCCGAATGTCATTTCCGTCCAATTTGACTGAAGTACCAGTCGTCAACTGGATCTGGTATGGACCATCAAATCTCGGATCCAAACTTTTCCTGATATGTCTTTTGAGGACAATCCAGTCACCTGAAAGCAAAACTCTGCAACTCCCCTTTTGAGTCTGGATCTGGAATCAAGGAAAATATATGTATATTAGTAACAATTAACTGCTGATATAAAGCACTCACATGGGAAATGGGATCCCCATGCTGAGGGCTATTTCACATGAGGGTCATTCCGTGTCAGTTCAACCAACGCTCCCGGTCGACCATCTCAGATTTCAATGAAACTTTGCACAAAGATAGACCCTGACCCTAAACTAAGATAGCCAGAGTATTAGGCTTCAAAGTGCTTTGGTTCACGAGCTACAGGTCTTAATCTAGGGGGTTGTCATGTGATTACAGAGCGCAACCTGAAAAAAGTGGCGATTTCAATCCATTGCCAAGCCAGTTCCAATGACTCTAGAGCAATGAAACTTCACACACTAGGAGAACTTTTGGTGCTGAATCCAGCTAAGCTACTCAGACTGCCACTCTTATCATCATTCAGCCACCATTGCATGTCAAAGTAGCTGAAAAATTCTATCGCGCAAAATAAAACTCATATTTTAAGCAGTAATAACTCATAATCAATGCGATCCAACTCAGCTATGAATTTATCAATGTGTACTCCATAGAAATGTTTCTCATTATTCACATTATGGACCCAAAAGGATGCATAGCTCTTAAGATACAATGAGTCAAAAATGGCAAAAAACACTTTTTTGCTAATTTTTCCCTTTTTCAAAGGCAAAAATCAGAATGTACTCCATTTTTATTTTTTTTCATTTTTGTTCTATTTGGAAGAGAATGTTTTGCTCTACAAGATTCGATGTTTTTCATTTTGTTCCCAGACCTTCTAGATGGGAAAATATCAATGCCTGTGAAGGTCCTATGCACTCGCGGAGGTCAAATAATAAAATAAGTGTAAGTTTTGCATGGATGTATAATTAGTTTAGAAATCATGAGAAGGTAAATTATTTTTGGAATGAGACAACTTTTTGTGCTCAAGAAACTTATGTGATCAAAAATTGCATGGCGAGTTCAGGTGAGCCACAAGCTTTGGCCTAAGATGGTCAGAATATCATTGAGTGTTGCATAATGATTGTGGTATATTACAGTGATCACTGGGCTTATTTAGCACTCTATCCATATTGGATACTAAGATTAGCTAAGGCTAGCATTTGTGTAATAAATAACTAGCTATGTGATCAAAAATTGCATGGCGAGTTCAGGTGAGCCACAAGCTTTGGCTTAAGATGGTCAGAATATCATTGAGTGTTGCATAATGATTGTGGTATATTACAGTGATCACTGGGCTTACACTTATGCAACACTCAATGATATTCTGACCATCTTAAGCCAAAGCTTGTGGCTCACCTGAACTCGCCATGCAATTTTTGATCACATAGCTAGTTATTTATTACACAAATGCTAGCCTTAGATAATCTTAGTATCCAATATGGATAGAGTGCTAAATAAGCCCAGTGATCACTGTAATATACCACAATCATTATGGAACACTCAATGATATTCTGACCATCTTATGCCAAAGCTTGTGGCTCACCTGAACTCGCCATGCAATTTTTGATCACATAAGTATCTTGAGCACAAAAAGTTGTCTCATTCCAAAAATAATTTACCTTCTCATGATTTCTAAACTAATTATACATCCATGCAAAACTTACACTTATTTTATTATTTGACCTCCGCGAGTGCATAGGACCTTCACAGGCATTGATATTTTCCCATCTAGAAGGTCTGGGAACAAAATGAAAAACATCGAATCTTGTAGAGCAAAACATTCTCTTCCAAATAGAACAAAAATGAAAAAAAATAAAAATGGAGTACATTCCGATTTTTGCCTTTGAAAAAGGGAAAAATTAGCAAAAAAGTGTTTTTTGCCATTTTTGACTCATTGTATCTTAAGCGCTATGCATCCTTTTGGGTCCATAATGTGAATAATGAGAAACATTTCTATGGAGTACACATTGATAAATTCATAGCTGAGTTGGATTGCATTGATTAGGAGTTATTACTGCTTAAAATATGAGTTTTATTTTGCGCGATACAATTTTTCAGCTACTTTGACATGCAATGGTGGCTGAATGATGATAAGAGTGGCAGTCTGAGTAGCTTAGCTGGATTCAGCACCAAAAGTTCTCCTAGTGTGTGAAGCTTCATTGCTCTAGAATCATTGGAACTGGCTTGGCAATGGATTGAAATCACCACTTTTTTCAGGTTGCGCGCTGTAATCACATGACAACCCCCTAGATTAAGACCTGTAGCTCGTGAACCAAAGCACTTTGAAGCCTAATATTCTGGCTATCTTGGTTTAGGGTCAGGGTCTATCTTTGTGCAAAGTTTCATTGAAATCTGAGATGGTCGACCGGGAGCGTTGGTTGAACTGACACGGAATGACCCATGAGCGTATGCACTTATGTGTACTCTCGGTCTCGCCGTAAAGTTACACAAACGGCCGTTCCCGCGATCACGGCCAGCGTTTTCTCACGCATTCACATGACCGGGAGAGACGTTTTTAATGAAAAAATACGTTGCACCCGGAAAACCCTCGCTCTGCGAAAATCCTCAGGATGCCTTTCAATGCCTATATAGAGGCACCTGTGAGCTTTTGACACTGCTAAAATGCCTTCCCCTCCCTTTTTTCCCCAGCTCCTACAGAAGTCTATGGGAGCTGCCACCACATATCGGGTAAAAGATAGTTCCAGAAGTATCTTTTTAGCCACTGTGTACACGCCGGCCATATTTTGGTCGCGTATGTTCCATTTTTGGTGGTCCGAAGTATTTACGCACTGTATATTTGCCCATGTGAACGAATGCATTGGAAACCAATGCCTCAGATGGTCGTGAATATCAGTCAGACGTAAAAACGTCGCTTTTTATGCGTTCGTGTGAATGAAGCCTGAGACAGGAGAAAGTATAGGCCTTTTACAAGGGCCCTATCAAACAAAATTTCCAGAGCGTCATCCCGACGGCCCCATTACATATGGAGGTTGCCCTCTGACCCAGGTAGGGACAGGAAGAGTTTAAAAGCACCTCCCTTTCCACCCGTGCTTCAGTGTCTTCCTGTCCCTACAGTGGGACAGAGGAGCGGCTCCAGAGCTGCAGGAGATAGGAAGCTACGGAGGCAAGGAAACTTACCGCACGAGGAAACTTACTGCACGCTGTGCGGCCCCCCTGGAGGGGTAGAGGTCGGGGCCGCACACTCAAGAGTCCCTGCATCCCCGACCTGCGCCGCCGACGGAGCCGTCAGTCGCCGCAGTAGCGCTGGTCTCCCTCGCGCGGATCGCGTGTTCGGGCCGCCGCTGCCGCGATGGGATAGTTCCTCCTGGCAGGGGAACGGCAGCGGCGGCCTCCCTGGACCTCGGGTGCATAGCGGTGACGTCATCCGGCGCGGTGACGTCACGCGCACAACGTAGGGGGCGTGGCTACCGGCGAAAAACCGGAAATGGCGCCAAATTTGAAAATCCTCCCCATAAAAGCAGGCTAAACTCCATGGAGGATCCTGCTGACTGCCAGACAAGTGTATGTGAGTATGTCTACCCGCGACAGCTCAGCACGTGAGGGAGAGATTGACACCCTACCAACTGTAAGTAGGCTATACGCCAAAAGATGCGCAAAATGGTCACTTGTACAGCGGATGCATATATGTTCCCTTTCTTGTCTCCCCTCTCCCCCACTTTCATGGGTAGATGGATAAGGAGGGTCCAAAGAAAACGGACCCGAGGAAAAAATCGAAAAAATGCGTCCTCTGCAACAAAAGGCTCGAGGAGAGCTATAAAAAACCCCTATGCGAGGAGTGAGTGTATTACCGCAAGTAATGTTCCTGAATCCAACGCTTGCACTGCTATAACAGTGAATTGCTCTGCCTTCACAGATGCACGGGGAAAATTCTCGCAGAGGAGAAAGCAGCATTCAAATCCGATATCCGCTGCATGATAAGGGAAGAGCTGCAGGCTTCCATGGCGTCCCTTCCCCAGGCCCAGCCAGGTCCGTCACGGGTCCCTAAAAGACCTAGACAGACCGAGTCGGCGAGTTCGATCTCCGGTGAATCACTGGAGCTCCTGTCCGAAGGGGAATTAGAGGACCCACCAGTTCCCATAGAAGACGAGAAGAAATATTACTTCTCATCAAGCGACATTGCGCACCTCATCAAGGCGGTGAGGGAAACAATGCAAATTGAGGAAGATAACCCGCCAAGAACAATTCAGGATGAGATGTTTGGCGGCCTCCGATCTAGAAGAAAGATCATGTTCCCAGTCAACCAGACGCTGCAGCAAGTGATCACAGACGAATGGCAGGAACCGGAAAAAAGGATAACGGTTCCAAGAGAGATCCGAAACCGGCTCGCATTTGCTACCGAGGACGTCCGCCTGTACAGGGAAACCCCAAAGGTGGACATCCAAATCGCAAAAGTGGCCAAGAAGACCCTCTTGCCCTTCGAGGACACCTCCCAGCTATCCGATCCGATGGATAAAAAAATCGACGGATTAATGAAGAAAGCCTGGGAGGCAACATCCCTCACCATCGAGGCTAACATAGCCTCAACCTCAGTGGCTAGATCCATGGCGCTCTGGCTAAACAGGCTAGAAGCCTCCATAAAGGATCGGGCCCCCAGAGAGGAGTTGGCCAGCTGTCTCCCCCTTCTGAAAATGGCTACCGCCTTCCTGGCTGACGCATCAGCAGAGACGGTAAGATACGGGGCAAAAACCGGAGTCCTCAGCAACTCAGCGAGAAGGGCACTATGGCTGAAGACTTGGTCCGCAGACATTACATCAAAAAATAAGCTCTGCGCCATCCCCTTCCAAGGGGAATATATGTTTGGGCCCGTCCTGGACAAAATCCTGGAAAAAGTCGGCGACAAGGCCTGCCCGACAGACAACCTTTCAGGAAACCATCCTTCCCGAAGAGGACGCGCCAGCCTCCTCCCGAAGTTAAAGGGAAAGGGAAGACTGGAAGATGGTCGTACCCCAAGGGAGGTCGGGGTAAGGAAGTCCAACCCTCCCCTGAACAAACAGGGGGTAGATTAGCGGGCTATCTAAGCCAGTGGCAAGGGGTAACGTCTAACCCCTGGGTACTCCGAATAATCGAAGCAGGGTACCAAATTGAATTCCACTCGCTACCCCCTAGGAGATTCCTTATAACCTCCCCGGGGTCCCTACAGGAACAAGGGAACCTCATAAAAGGCGTTCTGGAACTTAAGGACCTAGGGGTCATTACACAAGTCCCTGATTACGAAAGGGGTGAGGGATTCTATTCCCCCCTATTTCTAATAAAAAAAACGAATGGTTCCATTAGGACTATATTTAATCTTAAAGCCCTAAATAAATTTATCTCGTACAAAAAATTCAAGATGGAAACAGTAAGATCCATTGTCCCACTAATAGATCGAGATAGTGTAATGTGCACCATAGATCTTAAAGATGCATATTACCATGTCCCAATAACGGCAGCCCATCACAAGTACCTGAGATTTGCTCTGCGGGAGGGAGACAAGATCCAACATTACCAATTTACGGCCCTTCCATTCGGAATCTCCACCGCCCCTCGGGTATTCACGAAAATCGTAATAGAGATGGTAGCCTACTTCAGGCGGAACCAGATCCGCATATTTCCGTATCTGGATGACTTTTTGTTGGTGTCAAGGACGGAGAAGACCATGCGTATAGACCTATCCATGGTCTTGTCCACCCTAAACAGTTTAGGGTGGATAGTTAACAAACAGAAGTCCGACTTGAACCCTGGTACACAAAAGGTGTACCTGGGAGTACTACTAGACTCCCACATCCAGGAATCCCGGCTTCCATCATCTAGGAAGGAAGACCTCATCCTAAGAGTAAACTCCTTCTGTCAGGCTACGACGGTTTCCATTAGAGAAACAATGAAGGTGCTGGGCATTCTGACAGCTTGTATTCAGATAGTCCCATGGGCACAAGCCCATACCCGGCAACTACAAGGATTTATCCTTGCCAACTGGGACAAACGGCAGACATCCCTGGATAAGAAGGTGAGCCTGTCCGTCCGAGTCAAAGAGTCCCTGCGCTGGTGGACCTCACAGAGGAACCTAAGCAAAGGTACCTCTTGGTCACAAGAACCTACTGTACCCATCACAACAGATGCCAGCAAAACGGGATGGGGAGCTCAAGTAGCCGACTAAAATCTACAGGGAATCTGGGACCCCCAAGTAGCTAAACGCTCATCCAATTTCAGAGAACTAAGGGCAATCTGGGAAGCCCTTCAGGCGGCAGAACCCCTTATAAAAGGAAGGCATGTCAAAATTCTAACCGATAATATGACAGCTCTGTCATTTGTTCGTCACCAGGGGGGAACGCGGCACCCACACCTGCAACGACTGGCAACAGAGATACTCCGCTGGGCGGAATCCAACGTGCTGTCCCTCTCAGCGATCCACTTAAAAGGGTCCACAAACGTCGCTGCCGACTTCCTGAGCAGACAGAGCATTCATCCAGGAGAATGGGGACTGAATCAGCGAGTCTTCGACCAACTAATCTGCCAGTGGGGAGAACCGCAGATAGACCTGTTCGCCATGAAGAGAAATTCAAAGTGCCAGGACTTCTACTCGCTGAACCCCAGAGACAATCCACGCGGGGTAGACGCCCTGTCCCAAAGCTGGGACATGGACCTAGCCTACGCCTTTCCTCCCTTCCCACTGATCCCCCGCACCCTCAGGAAAATCCAAACCAGCCGGGCGTCAGTCATACTAGTTGCCCCTATGTGGGACAAAAGGCCCTGGTATCCCCTGCTAAAAGCCTTGGCGATCCGGGGTCCATTCCTACTACCAGCCGTAGAAGATCTTCTCCTCCAGGGCCCACTAACATACCCAGGGGTCGAGAAATTGAAGCTAGCAGCATGGATGCTGAAAGCATGATACTGCGTGGGAAGGGACTCTCCCATAATGTAATTACTACTCTGACAAAAAGCCGTAAACCTATCACGACAGCTATCTACGATAGGATATGGAAAAAATTCACAGAGTTCTGTAAAATAGAGCCAGGGAAAATCCCAGGAATTGACATTCCCGTAATCCTGGAATTTTTGCAGGCAGGCCTAGAAAAAGGCCTTAGTCCTAGAACCCTTAAAGTTCATACAGCAGCACTAGGGTCCTACCTAGATTTTCCCTTGGCAGAACACCGCTGGGTGCGTAGGTTTCTCAAAGGGGCGGAACGGCTTCGACCCTTTGTTAAAGAAACCTTTCCTACCTGGGACCTGAATATAGTCTTAACTAGCTTTTGCCAACCCCCCTTCGAACCCCTCTCACAACTCTCCTTGAGGCTGCTCACACTAAAAGTTACCCTTTTAGTTGCCATAACTTCGGCGCGGAGAATAGGGGAATTGCAAGCATTACATTGTATTGAACCATACATGGTAATACAAGACGACAGGATTACCTTCAAACTAGACCCAGCCTTCCTTCCGAAGGTAGTGTCAAAATTTCATAGGAAGCAGACGATCACTCTGCCCTCCTTCTGTCAAAATCCCCGCAACGAGAAAGAGAGAGAATTTCATAGCCTAAACGTTAGGAGAGCTGTTCTAGCGTACCTAGAGGCCACCCGTTCTTTCCGTAAAAATAACCACCTCTTTATCCAATTTCAGGGGCCGGCAAAAGGAAAGACGGCATCTAAGAGCACCATCGCGAGGTGGATCAAGACCGCCATCCAAGAGGCATATAAAGCCAGGGGTCTCGATCCTCCAGGGAAAATTAGAGCCCACTCCACTCGCTCTCTCTCCTCCTCTTGGGCAGAAAAAGGCCAGGCGTCTGCCGAGCAGATTTGCAAAGCGGCGACCTGGTCTAGCATACATACATTTACCCGACATTACACGGTTAACGTCCAGTCGGACAAAGACCTGAGTTACGGACGTAAAGTCCTTCAGGCAGTGGTCCCACCCTAGGGCCACGTATAATTTGGTATACTCCATATGTAATGGGGCCGTCGGGATGACGCTCTGGAAAGACACGGATTACTTACCGGTAGTCCCATTTCCAGGAGTCATCACGACGGCCCATAGTTCCCTCTCCTTTAAGAATAATTTATGTTCTTCAAATGTAAATATGACCGAATAAAGGTAAAATTTGGTTTAGTAAACATGTCCACCGTAATAATTTATAAGTCACTGAAGCACGGGTGGAAAGGGAGGTGCTTTTAAACTCTTCCTGTCCCTACCTGGGTCAGAGGGCAACCTCCATATGTAATGGGGCCGTCGTGATGACTCCTGGAAATGGGACTACTGGTAAGTAATCCGTGTCTTTCATATGGGCTCAACTCAGTGTTACAATTAGCCACTGTCTGACTGAGTAGAGGGCTAATAAAATGTGTACTTCTGTTATTTTCTTTCACTTATGGTACACCATATATATACAAATTGCTTAATGTGATAATCTCTTAGCCATAGTTTTGACATTAGCTTTTTTATATATTTTATTTTACAAGCCAAACCTCTAACTAACATGAGAAGAGGTATATGAAAACCAACACAAACCAACACAAGCTCCAAAACACCTACCTTTGGTAGTTGTATGCAGTCAATCTGCAGTTGCTGAAACAGATAGTCTGGCATTGGCTTGCAGCGAGAAAGTACTTTGACCAATTGGGTTGTGACGGGCGCAAACCATGCATCCCTGTACAAACCGGGTCACAGCAGTGTTGAACCCTGGAACAATCCAAGCAAAAGACACAATATTACACATTACCTCCGAAAATTGATGGCTTTGCTCATGGCTCTGGTGTGACATCATGGAGTAGAGGGTGCAGAAGAGACACAGGAGCTTATCTTTCCTCCAGACCCTGTCAGTGTTCCATTTGCTGCTTTCTTTTGCCACTCTTCCTTTTTTCTCTTTGAGGCCTGTTCCTGCAATTTATGCAACATATATCCATACCCGCTTCAGGTGCAACCAAGTTAACAGCTGTAATCTTAGTCAAGAGGAGTCAGGCTACTGCATCTGCTCTCCGGTTCCCGAGAGCCTCAGGAGTTACATCCTTGGTGTCAGCCTGGACTTTGATGATAGCCACCTGCATGGGAAGAGCTAAAGCCCTGTATAACAAAGACACTGCTTCTGCATTCTGAATTTGTTTACCAGATGATCCAACAAAATTTCCACTGCACCACAAGGGTACAAAATCAAATACAATTCCAAAAGCGTACCTGGAGTTGGTGCAGACATTGACAGTCTTACCTTCAGTCAGTCTACGTACTTCAGCGAGTGTCATCAATTCTGGCCTCCAGAGCAGACATTCCAGGAAGGGAGTATTTTTTTCCTACAATCACTTCACGTTGGTTACCTTTGCATAACCTGTTCTGCTTTTCCATCTTCATGATATCTGGAACAATTCTACAAAAACTCAAAATCTGCATTAGCTTTGGGAGTTTAAACAACATTTTCAAGAGCCCTAGTTTCATTTCCATTACTTCCCCTGCTGGCCCTATCTTCCCCCTTTCTAAATTCAGCTGATATAATAAAGCTGTATTTAGAACTATTTTGATTGTCATGTGAGGGTGCTAAGGGGAGGGTCTCATGCTTAGTGAATCTGGCAGCTGAATTTTTTTAAATTTGTGCTCAATGCAGTATTTCAATGATTGCATGAAGGACCATGACAGTAAGGGAGTCACAATTCCTCTGGTACCCGCACAAATACCTGTTGCCAATAGGGGGAAGAATTTACAATCTGTAACCATAAGAACTTAACAAGTGGTGGTTAACTGCTAGTTCATTAAGGGACTAGTAACCCTAATACCGTTTGGGATATATTCAATGTCTGCTTGTATCCCTGTAAGCATGTCTGCCCTAATGAGTTGACTGGGCTGGTCTTTCACACCATAAATCTACCCATATTGGAAATGTAATACCCTTTAAGTAAATTTTTTTTATTAATTTGATGCTGTTTGCAATGCACACGTCAGGTTTGGCAAGTGCATAATTATCTCATCTTAGCATCATACTTCCATAGCATTTAAATATTTTTAATACATCATTGACTTGTGTTATGCACATACATAAAGAACACACACACACACACATATATATATATATATATATATATATATATATATATATATATATATATATATATATATATATATATATATATATATATATATATATATATATATATATATATATATATATATATATATATATAGGTTTCCCAATACCCTGGTGTTTGCAGTTATGGATGCTGTTGTCTAGGTGTGAACAGTGTCATGTTCTGTGTGTCTGTCCAGGTGGCTGGACATTAGGTGTGAACAGTCCTGTTTAAGGTGTGTTGGTGTAAACTATGTTCTGTCCTTCTTGGGTCATTACTGTCTAGGGCTTGGCAGGCAGGATTCATAGTAAGTTGTCTTGTGAGAGTAGGGACCCAAGTGACAGAAATAAAATCTGGCCCCAGTTTGGTATCATTTTTGTTAGTGCAAATTGTAGTGCTACAGATATTCTTGCTTTCTGAATTAATTTTAAGTGTTCGAGCTGCTAGAAGAATCACAGGTCACACAGCATTTGTGTAATCGGCTGAATTCTTTTATTCCTCTAATAGACATGAGTATTTATAGTTTTCAAACAAAGAACAAACTTAGGCGACACCTTACTCATAAATATGCATAGCTTCTTACAACCCTATAATTAGTATTGGTCATTAAACCTTAGCAGTAGTAGTTACATCAATCTTTTAGGTAGGAATTCCTTCCCACCAGGTCACACCCTGCCTGCCTATTATCCGTTAGTTGGTTTAAGTAAACTTTTCTCTCATCTTAACTATCTCTAAAATCCTTGATTCCAGTGTCTGTCAATCAATTTAAGGCAGAAAATCAGCAAATATGCAAATACTGAGTTTGCCGAACGGTATGCTGGGAAGGGCATGGGTAAAATAAAAAGCTGCTCATTATGTAATAACTATTCATTCATCTGATCGAGCACTTGTGGGACGAACTGGAGTGACGGGTACGACACCGCCACCCATGCCCATTTTGCATGTCCCCCTTGGTAGGGGGGACATGCATCTAGATACATGTCTTTATGAGAAAAGTCTAGTCTACTCTTTCATCTTTCACCCCCTCCTCTCCCTGGGGATGGAGGGGTGGGGGGTCAGCTGCCACTCACTCTTAAAGTGAAGAGGGAGTTAATTGTTTGTTCATATCTGGTGGGTGCTAGCAGGAGATCTTGCATTCCAGAAAAAATTAAACTTGTAAAGACACAGTAGGATACGTAATAGCACAGGATGGAGTAAAATAATAATATAGCTTCTCTCATAACGGTAAAGAATAAATACCGGCACCTGCCACAAGAGTAAATTACCAGCTGGGCTGGTGGCTTAGTGAGCAGGCAGTAACCCTACCTCCAGTGTACACCTCTATGGGCTTTCTCACAGGGATTCCCTTGGTCTCTACCTTCAGGGTAATCTCTGTTAGCTGTAGGTGCATAAATGGACAGCAAATATGAAGTTGTGATGTCAAGACAGAGGGCAGGAATCTTAGCCAGATAGTGCATTGGTCGAGGCAGGCGACTTTCGATCGTAACCGGTAGACCGCACAGGCGTGGGATAAAAGCGTCAAATATGCAAAATGAGTCAATGCCAAAAAGAACAGGAAAAACATAGTTTAGCATACTATAGGGACCAAATTGACCTTATGGCTTACATCCACAGTAGTCAGGGAGGGTCCATTGTAAAGCCGTCGGCATAAATCTTTTACTGGCCTTTTAAGAGAGGTTTGTACATGCACAAGTTCTAGGAAGAGCGGCATAATGCTAGAGGACAGCGACGGCCAAGAGGTGAATGCCAGGGACTAGAGAACAGGCTGGAGTCGGCAGATCATGATGTAAATTCGTGATTGTCCATCTTACAATTGTTGTGCTGCCCTTCAAGGACCAAGAGAGCTTGTCGTTGCCCGAATGGTCATGTATTTAGTTAGATCATTACTACATCAGTAAGCAATAATTTTTCCAAGCAAGGGGTGGAAATTTACTATCAGATGTATGCCAATTTTCTGGCATGAAAAAGTTACAAACTTTGGCACAAGCCACAGTTGAACAAAAACTTGTGGCATTTTGTGATTTTTTTTGTTCAATCATCAGTGGTCCAACAGATTTATTATAGTTTGTGGTAAAAATGTTTGGCGCACAAAGAGGCAAAGAGGCGCCAAATTTATTATGTCCTGAATCCCAGGGCATAGAACAAGTGACTACTGGTTCTTTTTATGTTTTATCACACTTGTGGCTTTGTTGCTTGCTTTACAAATACCAGATACCCCCTTTAAGGGCTCTTTCACACTGCCACTATATTAATACCATTGTAAAACCGAAAGTGCTAGATCTGGTATAGGTCAGACCCAAACTACTGACCACATTGACTATAGTGGGGGTCCGACTGGATTCTGTTACATCCCCTGGCATTACTTGGGATGATATAACACTGCATGCAGTGCTTATTTCCTCTTGTATTTTGACTGAAGTCTGCTACAGGGTCTCTAAACGGAACCTCTGACATGGATATGAACGAGCCCTAAACCCGACATATTAAATGCCTGTCTTAATGAATTCCCCCATGTCAATACAAGCTCCATGAAAGATGAGAAGAAAAACGGGGGAGCGGAGCAAATCTATATACTGACGTTTTAGTTTGAACATTTTTTGTTTTGTTTTTCTCCTCCCTTATTCTATGTATGGGAGTAAGATTGATCCATTCAAACCGAGTCTGAGAGAGTGCAGCCAGTCCACGAAACATCTCATCCTCCAAGGGGGACATGCAAGCACATGAGACAAATGTAGGACAAAAATGTGGGTATAGGCGCAATCCCACTTAACTCAAAGAGGCATGAGACGTGTTTTTGAGTTTGACTCCTCTGTTTTTACTGAAAATTAATCCAGCATATAGACGCGTTTCGGGGATGTTGCGCCCCTTCCTCAGTATTTTAGCTGGGGATACCAGCCAGCATTGGTGTGTTCTCTTTGCAAAGGAGTGGAGTCGAACTCAAAAACACATCCCTTGCCTCTTTGAGTTTAATGGGATTGTGCCTATAACCATATTTTTTTCCTACATTTGTCTCAAAAACTAGATCCATAGCTCTTGCTCAAAAACCGCAGCAGGTGATGTTCTGTTTGTAGAGCTGGACTACTTGTCCCCTTGGACTGACAATTATCGGCAAATTATAACCTGCTATATTTCTTCCCTAAGAGATATGTCATAACCTGTAATCAGCACCTGGGTTATTATAACAGCTTCTATTTTGCAATTTCTTGTTTAGTTTTTCCAGTAACACATCAGAATAGAATTGTTGGGGGGTGAGTGCAATGTTAAAAATGAAGCATCTTTCAGGTGCTGCTTAACACTACCATACTCTGGTATTATTGTATCTTGACGCCACTGGAAGCTAGGGGTTTCACAGCAGGAATGCCCCTGTCACACCCCCAGCTCCCGATTGGCTCAAGCCTTCAAGGTCCTAGCAGCATAGCAGCACAGTGTGCATACCTTGTTGCCGACCGTGCTGCCTTAGGGTGAGCATTACTTTTCCACTTAAGCTTACAATGTCAGCTGTAAAGAAAGTAAGGCTAAGAAGAAAAGTAACCATCATCGTAAGGCAGCACAGGCAGCAACAAGCAATGCACACACTGCACCATGGAGTCTCACCGCTCGGTCCCGCGGCACTTCTCAGGGAAGGGTCCCTCCTGAACGCCCGATCAGACCTCTTTCCCAGCCACAGCCTCTATGTAGTGTCCCGGCTGCCTGCTGAGTCCACTCCACTGCATGTCACAGTGGATGCATCCCGCCGGCCCCTCAAGTGAGGCCTCCGTCCCGGGCACAGGCTGTGTGTTTGGTGCCGGGTGGCTGCTCACTCCACGCCAGCGCCTGTGAGACCACAGTGCCCCTGTGGCTGTGTCCCATTCCTGCTATGGTGCGGTCGGCTGTCACACTCTCTCCCCCATCCTGCCACTGTGCCCTCTGTGCTGCCGCCCAATATCTATAAGAGACATCGGGGGGGAGCGGGGCCCTCCTTCTGTGCCTGCGCTGGGGAAGAGACTTGCACCCGGGGCTGCGTGACTGCAGCCCCACGGCCATGTATGCTTGTCACATTCAGCACTAGGATTTGCACTTTTAGCTTTGTGGGCTGCTTGGATTTTTTTTCACTTGTTGCTTAGTGGGCTGCCAGGACCTGCAGTCCTGGCTGCTGTGCAGCCAATCAGGTGCAGGGGACCCAACTCCCCCCCCCCAGTCAATCTTGGCTGCACCAGGACTTCCTGGTGGCATCAAGATACAATAATACCCCATACTCCTACCTATGACAGAATGTCCTGGTGCCCCCATCACACTTTATACTTCCTTGTTTGATAGTGTTGTGAAATCTGTGTAGCTCACATACATGTGCAGATTCCCACCACCCATTAAAATGTGGTTAAACCAAGCTGGATTTAGTGGTCTCTCTCCATGGGTCCCAAAGCATCTTCAAGGGCTGCCTCTCTGCTATGTATTGTGAGGGAATTAGATTGGGATCGCCCAGGTTGCATACCACAGGTCACACCTTCAATGCAACCAGCCTGGACACTGATCAGACAAACTCAAAATGGTACTTATTCTTTTAAATTTGAAGTGCAGCTATACAGATATCAGCTGTCACGTAGCAGGGCAAGGGGGGAAGGATTAGATTGTGGAATGACTGGTACCCAACTTTCCGAGGCACCGGACATGCACCATGGACCTATGGTGCACGCATGTCCTATCTTTTACAAGTATGTGCGTTTGCATGCCTGTAAAACACGGACATGTGAACACATTATAGGGAACCAATGGTTCTAATAGACACATGGTTTTGTGCATACAGTTGTGCGCACACAAACACGCTCGTCTGAATCCACCCTAAATCCCAAAATATTTTAACCATGATCTCCAAAAAGAAATTCTTAATCCTTTGAGGATGCGGCATACAGTTATCAAAAAGAGGCAGGACAGCACTATATAGTACTGATATAGTATATGTTTGAACTCCCCTGGCGTGGTGACAAGTCTATCTGAGTCACACTACCACACCATTAGGCTAAAATTGCTTCAAATTATAATCAGACTAGCTTAAGGCCACAAATCCTTGTCCAAAAACTTTAAGGATCTCCTGTGGCCCCTCCCTGCAAAATACATCATCAATAAATCTACGCCAACTTTGGCAGGTTTTGTGAAAAACATCATGTTTATAGACAACCCGGACAGGGAGACTATAATAAAACTTTATTGTTGCATCGAGGAGCATATTGGATAATACACTGAGGACAATAGAATGTAACCTATTTATTCTGGATTTCATTTTAATGTTGCATGGCAGTCGAAAAAGGCTGAATGGGCCGAAACGCATCATGTGAATTTGCAGAAGTGCAATAAGAGAATCGGAAAAGCAGCGAGTGAGTGCCGCGTTCTTTCAAAAGCATTGGTCGCGATTGTGTACAAGGTGTGCCCCAAGACAGACACCTTTAGTCCATGCTGTATCTCGTACCTGTGTGAAAAAAGATTTTAAAGATATGAGGATTAAATTCAATATAGCCTGCATGAATACACGTGAAGCGCTACCATTTATAACTAGGCCTTTCAAATCTTGCTTACGGAAAAAAACAGAATTAACCCTTTCCAATCCACTGTCTGACATCTAAAGACGTTCTGATTGAAGCCTATACAGTCTTACTGTATATTACTGTCGGCTCTGTTGTCAGGGGCCTCTCCAGCATGTCCCATACCACAGTACTGGCTCTGGCCAGCAGATGGCGCCATTGTATAATGGCAGAAAGAGAAAGCCCCCTAGGAAACCCTGAATCCAAAATTAGATTGCAAACGGTTAATATAGCCAAGATATATGATAATGACAGGACATGCGCCCAGATCATTGGTTGCCCTGCACAGGAATTCAAAGTTGAAAAGAGTAAATAAAGCTGCTTGGGCAAATTATATTTCGTAATATCATATATCATAACAGACTGCGGAACTGATGTATCAGGAAGCGATATTGTGATTGTGTACTGCAGGTATATATTGGATGATTTACCAGTGAACAACCTGGCTGGATTAGCTGAGCTTCAGCATTGTTTCTGTTCAGGAAATACTTTAAAGGGGTTGTCCCGCGAAAGCAAGTGGGGTTATACACTTCTGTATGGCCATATTAATGCACTTTGTAATGTACATTGTGCATTAATTATGAGCCATACAGAAGTTATTCACTTACCTGCTCCGTTGCTAGCGTCCTCGTCTCCATGGTGCCGTCTAATTTCAGTGTCTAATCGCCCGATTAGACGCGCTTGCGCAGTCCGGTCTTCTCCCTTCTGAATAGGGCCGCTCGTGCCGGAGAGCTGCTCCTCGTAGCTCCGCCCCGTCACGTGTGCCGATTCCAGCCAGTCAGGAGGCTGGAATCGGCAATGGAGCGCACAGAGCCCACGGTGCACCATGGGAGAAGACCTGCGGTCCACCGTGGGTGAAGATCCCGGCGGCCATCTTCGCAAGGTAAGTAAGAAGTCACCGGAGCGCGGGGATTCGGGTAAGTACTATCCGTTTTTTTTTTTAAACCCCTGCATCGGGTTTGTCTCGCGCCGAACGGGGGGGCTATTGAAAAAAAACAAAACCCGTTTCGGCGCGGGACAACCCCTTTAAGTAATCAAAGCCATATTTACCACTGTAGTCCAGAATGATTCTGATTGGTTACAGGATACGCATAGTGCTTTTGGTGCAGATAAAACTAGTTTCGATATGGGTGTGCATTAGGTGGGGTAGGAGCGCTGATAAGAGATAGGAGAGCACGTTTTCTCATTTCATTGCTTTACACACAGGCTGGAACTCACCATGTTGAGTATAAAAAAGTGTGTTCCTATGGTTCAAAAAGTCTATCATCTTCTCTATCTTGCTTGGAAGACTTCCATACAGAGGATTCATTGCAGGAGTGACTGCTGCAAAGAGTGACTGTGGGAGCGTAGCCACTTGTGGTTGATATAAAGTGTGTGACTTAAAGCCAGGTGACTTTAGATTCCGTGGACTTTAAAGAGGGTCACTTATATCTATTTACTATTATTTTTACTTGCATAAATTACTTAATTATTGATTTTTATCTGCATTATCCTAATTTAGAATGTGCGTCATGATTGATAGTGCTATCTAGTGTACATCTTGTGCCATGTATGCAGTCATTGAACAGCCATTTGAGGGTGCATACTGCTGTACGATATGTGTACATGTTGCTCATTTGGACGCCCAGATCCTAGAGCTAAATGCACAGATGGCAACACTGAGATCCCTTGACAATCTGGAAAGGAGTTTGCTGCTCACTGAGCAGGCACACGGTGGGGCAGATGTGGGGATAGATGGTAATATGGGAGTGCTGGGTGATCAGGCAGCTAGTTTGGGAGGGGTTAGAGGGCAGAGATCCAGGGAGGCTGGTCCTGAACTGGCACACCCCAACAAGTTTGCAAAGTTGAAAAATGAGGAAAATGCTATTACAGGATTAGTACTACTGCAGCACGGCAAGCCTCTGACTGCCAGCGGGATGTTTGCTTCAGTAAGAAGGGAAATAGGAGCGCAGGGAAGGCTAGAAAGGTCCTGGTAGTGGGGGACACAATTATTAGGAGGATAGACAGCAGTCTGCCACAAAGACCGGGATTGTTGTACGGTGTGATTTTTTCCTGGTGCATGAGTACAACACATCATGGGTCAGGTTGACAGATTACTGGGAGGGGCTGGTGAGGATCCAGCGGTCATGGTACACATTGGCAGTACTGGTGTATCTTGACGCCACCGGAAGATAGGAGTGTGACAGGTGTCACCAGGAGTGAACGCCCCTGTCACTCTTGACTCAAAGTAGTGACTGGGGCTGCGAGGCGGACGGCGACACTGAGCGTTTGACAGACAGAACAAACCAGCAGCAGTAGCAGGAGGGGTGTCAATGATGCGGTGGGGCTGCACAGAGGTGTGAGCCGGCGTTGAAGTTCTTGGATGTATGCATCATAACACTTGCAGCCGGGAAGGTGCAGAGGGGAGGCCGGAGGCGGGGAGACAGTG
>NC_089844.1:138865492-139000492 GCF_035609145.1 Eleutherodactylus coqui
CAATCCAATCTTTGAACATCCATATCCTCAACCAACGTAAAATTTTAATTTCTAACAAGGTGCTTTGTCGTCTTGGAAGTGTTGCTGACCATTCCCAGAGTATTATCACATTGTTAGCAGCACATTAGTGTCTAGAATGTCAAAGTACACCTCCGTCTTCATGGTTCTTGTCACTACAACGAATGGTCCAAGACCATAACAGAACCTCCGCCAAGCACAACTTTTGGCACAACACACTCAGCTGCCCAATGACTATGCTTCTTGCAACATTGTAGATGAGCTGATTTATCTTTGAGAGAACTTTACCAGATATTTGCAGCATGAATGGAGAGCAATACGAGCTAAAGTGTATCAGACATTAGTAGAAAATATTCCACTGCGAGTATCCAAAGTCATTAGGACTTAATGAGCATGTTAGGTGGACTGTTGAGACACAACCCTCTGCTTCTGTGTCTGGCAGGTGAGGGCGTCGTCCTGCTCTCCCTGTTAACTTATTTATTCTCTTCCAGCACTCCTAGGGTTAATTGCTTCTGGGCCTTCTGCTCAGCTGATAAATCCTTTTTCTAATCAGCACCCTATTTAGCTGCCCTGGGTCTTTCAGTCAGTGTTGTTGTGTGATTCATTTCCATAACTCCATGTTTAGCCACTGCTGTGGCAGTTTCCTTGCTACCTTGCCTTCTGCTCATGTTCTGTGTCCTCCGTTCATGTATCCAGCTGTCTGTTATCCTCGTGAGTCTGCCTCCTATAGTTTGTTCTGTCTATAGTTTTATAGTTGTTCTGTCCTGTCGGGGTCAGACAGCGCCTAGAGGAAGACCGTGAGGTCGTCGCTATCAGATCAATTGCTCTGCTTCTGGGCATGGGGTAACCTTCTCCGAGTCACCTTGTTTGCGCTTGTTCCCTCAAACCAGGAAACTCCTCCACCTAGGGCCAGTTGGAGAGGTCTCGCTAGATGAGGATTGCTCCTCTCCCAAGCTGAACTTACCTGTGACTATGGTTCTTTCCAGGGTCAGGGTTTCCATGGCAGCCACCTTGGATTCTGGCTCTGCCAGCAACTTCCAACAAGCTTTTGTGGACCGCTACCGGATTCCTGTCCACAGTCTCGAGAGACTACTCATGGTACCCACAGGTAGAGTATACTCTTTTTCTCTACCTGAGACCCAGTCCACGGCCAAATACGTTAAGGAAAACCTGGCCAAAAGGTTCATCTGTAGTCTCCTGCCAGGGATCTTTCTTTCTCTGTTAAAAAGGACGGTTTGCTAAAGCCCTGTTTCGACTATCATGGTCTGGACATGATTAAGAATAGTCTTTACTTTTGATCCCTGAGCTATTTGATCGCCTGCCTGGTGCTCGGATTTTCACTAAGATTGACCTGCATGGTGCCTATAACTTGATTCGCATTCGTGAGGGTGATGAGTGGAAGACAGCCTTCAAGACTCGAGGCGGACACTACGAATGTTTGGTGATGCTATTTGGTCTGGTTAACGCTCCAGCCCTCATTCAGGAATTTGTTACTGACCTTTTCAGAGATTTTTTACAGTAATTCGTTGCTGTATACTTGGACGATATCCTGCATACAGGGTTTGTACATCTGATGTCTTACCTCCTACGCTGGGGTCGGTTGTCAACCGTGCTGGACTGGATCATCACCTACCCGGTAGGTTGACACAGTGGTTCCACATCCACAGTCATTACAGAGCCCAACTAAGTGGTAACATATGGAATAAATACTACTTTAATTCTTGCTCAGGTGTCTAGTTACTTTTGGTAGGACAGCATAGTAAAGGTGACAGTCTATTGCTATAGTTACTGTTTTACCTATTGGCAGTAATTCGATCACCATCTTGGGGTACGCAATATCTGAACATCCCGATGGGTTTTTACAGATTGACTTGCAGAGTTCAGGATCTGCACACGCTACCTCATCTGTAACATAAAAGACGAGTATCATGAATATGATGACATGTCAAAAAGATTCACATCCATCCACAGTGATTACAAGTCAGTGGAGAAGTCAATTGAGAACCTCTTGTAACTTGTCCCAATGCATTGAGAACTGGAAACGGGAAGCTCTCGTTCTCCAGATCAGTGGAGCTCCAGCTACCAGACCCCCTTTCAACCCATGAACCTTACCATGTGGACTTCACCTTTTAACTTACCTGTGAAGAGGACCCTGCTGATCATTCCAGGAAGCACCATCATAAACAGGGGCAAGAACTTGATATAGGCTGCTAGCAGGGAGCCACCCTTAGCGTGAGAGAGGTTCTTAGCAGACAGGGACCTCTGTACAATCACCTGAGGACACAGTGAAGATGTCTGTTCACCAATACTGCATTCAGCTATTAATTAAACATTATCTAAGCAAAGATCTCAGGGGCCAGTGCTTTATAAGTTATGGGCACAACTATGGAAAGTACAGTCGTATCTGGTGCCAGATGGGTCCAATGGCTCTACAGATGTGTAAGATGATGCCAATATTATCAAAGACACGGTAAGTGGGGGAACGTCTTACAAATTTTGTACTGCGTCCCAGTACCTTTAGGTTATGCCTTTTGTAGCGTATGTCTATAGCTACATGTGGTTACAAAGTTTACTGTGTAGCTGAGCCCTGTACAAAGATCTCTATGAACGCAGCCAAGTCATGTCCACCATTCTGTAATTATCATTTTTTGCAATACATCTGTATAGAAGAGCTCTGTTTTCCTGACATGATATAATTCCGGTTGCCTACAGCAACCACTGGGGGGAGCTCAGTGCATATGTATTTATGCAGCTAGTATTGAACTCAATAGGAGCTGTGCAAATCTGTATGCCACGAGCTCCCCTAGTGGTGACTTAAGATAGCTGCTATAATAGCGTCACAACAAGTGGGGAAGCAGTTCAGGGCTCTGTTCCTAATCATTTAAAGACCATATATTTTCCCTTATCTACACTATTCTGCCAAAAGTTTTTGGACACCCCTATCAGTAGAATGCAGCATGTCCTAAGCCATGCTACATAAGATACAGACCCTTGGAGGTGTCAGCCATAGATTGTTTTGGTTTGTTTCACTTAACAAGCCTTGTTCCAATAAACTTATAGTTTCCATCTGGTATCATTTCTGGCTGTCACATTAGTGGACTATCAGTTCGTGACATTTCTGCTTAAGTCCAGGTTGCCAGATCAACTGTGAGTTATGTGATCACTTGGTGGAGGAGATAGGGATGTACCACACCTAAATCAAGAACGGGGCGACCAAAAATATTAACCGAAAGACAAATGACTGCTTGGGTGGGGATTGTTTGCAGAGCTCGCTTTTTCCCTATTCAAAAGCTCACTGACAATCTGCAAGTAATGGAAAGGAAGTCGACGTCAGCACCATACGAAGAGAACTTCGTGCTATTGAATATGGGTTACACTACTACACACATGCCATCCATCTTGAAGCATTGTCACTGGATAGGTGAGAAATGAAAGAATTTCCTATGGAGTGACGAATCGTGCTACTCCATCTTCCCCATCATCCTCCACACCCAGGTACCACCATTTGATGTGAACGGCTTCTGCCTAACTGTGTTGTGCCAGCGGGGGTTCTGTTATGGACTGGGGATGTGTTACGTGGCATGGTCTTAGTTCGTTGGTTATAGTGACAAGAAGCATGAACACGGAGGTGTACCCTGACATTCTAGACAATAATGTGCAGCTGACAATGTGGTAATACTCTGGGAATGGTCAGCCATACTTCTAACAAGACAACGTGATTTGTCACAAATTCAACACTGATTGACGTTGGTTTGAGGATATAGATGTATCATGATTAGACCGGCTGCAGAGAGTCCAGACCTGAACCCTACTAAACTGGAACATAAGTTAAGGAAATATGAACAGCATCTATCTTCTTTGAAAGAACTTGCCAGACATTTGCAGGATGAATGTAAGTAGATACCAGCTGAGGTATATCAGACGTTAGTAGAAGTATGCCACGGAGAGTATCCAATGTCATTAGGGCCAAAGGAGTCCCACTAAGTATTAATATATGGAAATAAATACTACTATGGAATCTTGCTCAAGTGCCAAATTACTTTTGGTAGGATAGTGTATGTTAGCAGGCTCTTCCATTAACCATAAAGAGCCCACACTGAACTGAGCTGCCCCTTATTTACCTGATCAGTGCACCAGTACCAGATAGATGGAATGGTCATCCCCACCAGAACACCAGGCCACGGCAGGTCTGAGGAGACTGGGTCTCTAAAGAGGTGAAATGCATCTTCCCTAGGGATCCCACAACTGCTGTTCTCTCTGTGACTTGATGGGATTGCAGTAAAATATTTCTCCTCCAGAGCTGCATAGCCTCCAACCTCTATGAAGCCTAAATGAAAAGCAAGTAGATAAGCAGTGCCCACCGTAATGAATGTCAGCAGTCACACAGTATCAGCATATACACAGTTGAAGGTTTGCTACAGTTGTAATTCTACTGAATTTGTTGCAATGTTTTGGTACAGATAGTGTATCAGTCTAGAGTCCAGACTGCTTAGTTGACAGACGATTATCCAGACTGGATGCAACTGTTACAAACCCACAGTTGGGAGAAATATTAAGCCAGGACAGGTTTGTAGCTTCCGGATCATATACTTACTAAAGGCCATAAGAACTAGAGCCCCGATGATCATGATGACCGTTTGCAATGTGTCCGTATAGATGACTGCAGCCAAGCCTCCTGTAATGTAAAACGGATCAGAACCGATATCCTTTCTCTTCACCTTCCTTCACGGATTGCATGAACTCACATTTGCGAAATTGGGACATGATATGAAAAAACAGTTGGCATGGCTGCGTAGATGGGGTTATGTTGGATCAGATTAGATGCAGAGTTTCATTAATACGAAGAATAATATGGACACTGCAAGATGTGTACAACTCACCGGCCACAGTGTAGATCGCAGTGATCACAAGTAATCCGATCACAGCCACATAAAGATCCCAGTTGAGGGCCTGCTGGATAAATAGTGCACCAGCATATATGTCTACCTGTGAAATAACCATACAAGAGACCTTAAAGTATCTGCGTAAGGGTGCATTCACACGAACTACATTTTTGCACAAGCTTTGTGGGATGTGATGTACACAAAACTTGCATGAATACGAAATCCATTCTTTTTAATGAATTCATTCACAAGCAAATTTTTTTTTTTCCACGCAGGAAACGGAATCATATGAATGTTCTTGCTTTATGCATTCCCTCGGAATGCCTCGCCCATTGTTTTCAATGGGACCTTGAAAGACATCACATGGCACTCGCATGCTATGCGATGTGCATGTGAGTGTAATATGAGGTTTCCCATTGAAGTCAACAGAAAACACTTCCGATACTTTCACGAACATGAAGATCGCAATTTCTTAGAAGCAATTTTTTTTTTTTAATCAAAAATGCATCACATTGCCATGAAAATTAGGTCAAGACGGGTGTCCTCTTCCCAATCATTTTTTTTTTCTCATAAAAATTCAGAAATTGATTTGTAAGAATGTTTCCAGCCAATAGGTAGTGCTGCTGAGGTAGTATTTTAATCTTCTTCTAGCTTCTTATGTGTGCATTAGAGATAAGAGACATCATAAAACTGTCACATTCCTCAGCTCAGTGGACTGATTTAGTGTTTATCTCTGCTTAGACTGTCTTGTGTTTTGTTTTTTTAAGTCTCCGATTTCTGTGTGTGAGCATTTATTTAGATCAAGAGGGGTGTTCCCCCTCCCCTCTGCATCTGTAGGTTATCTGCCATCTAAACTAGTTTCATTCATTAGCCTGATGAAGGGGGCTCTATCCCTAAAGCTTGTTGTAACATCATGTATTTTTGTTAGCCATTAAAAGGTATCTTATCTATAAGAATACTTGGTTTCTCTTACTGAGAGCAATCACTCTATCGCCATGAAAATCGCACATTGGCAAGAGTGATATTGGTTTCACAGCTCAATAACATGCTTGCCCGTGTGATTGTAGCCTACCATGGAGATCTGTTGTATCCTAGAGTTCAACCCAGCTGGTTTGAGGGATTTGCCACATTTTACTATTGATCACCTATCCAGTCATCAAGAGCAGATCGTCTGAGATCAGGATCTCCTCCAATCAGCTGATACTCCAGTCTGCTGTCAGTGCAGTTGGGATGGTTGTCCACATTACGGTCAGTGGTGGAACTGCAATAGGCAGCTTCACTCCCATTGAAATCAACTGCAGCAATGACCACGGATATGAACGCTCAACCCCGCTGGTCAGGGACTGAAGTGTAATAGGAATCATTGCTTCAGCTGATTTCAATGGTAGTGAAGCCACCTATTAGAGTTCCAACTCTGACCACCGATGTGGATGCCTGGCTCGACTGCACTGACAGCCTGCTGGAGGATCAGCTGGTGAGCGGCAGTCCCAAGTGTCAGACCCCCATCGATCTACTATCTGTAAAAAGTTGCAAAATTCTTTTAATAACTTTTTTTTTTCAGGGCCAAAAATTAATAGGTCAAACATTCTGCGCTGGTAAATTTCTAAATATATCTTTAGCGCAGTTAGGGCTCCCTTTTTCTGCTAGAGAGTTCCAAACCCTCTACGTGGACATACAGCCAAATGCTAAAACTTTTTGTCTGCCTGCAGCCACCACTAAAACAAGCTCAGGACTATGTTATTACGTTCAATGTTTAAACTGCACACAGTCAGCTCCACCTAGTGGTGGCTGTTGGTAGTGTTAGCATTTGTGGTTGACCTGTACTGGTAGGTAAAGATCTCTATGTCTTGGAGCTTACAGATATCTTGGTGAAAATGTAGATAAACAGATAGAGGATGGCGAGATAAATCTGGATGCGTTTCCCTCCAAAACGTCTCTGTAGGTACTCTGGCATCGTTGTAACCTGGATATAAGACACGTATGTCAGGTGACATTGCCAGTGGCCATACAGATAGTGTAATGACTGTATAATCAGATTTCTTACCCCGGCTGATAAATAAATAGGGAGAAACAACCAGGCCAACACCAGAACGCAGAAGAGACCCTGCAGGAGGAGGGCGAGAGGTTAGTAATCCATTCTGTATGTACAGTATATGATCAATCATATCTACAATGAATATAGGGGGCTTTATACTGTGTGAGCAGACATTTTCTAGGACAGTTCCTTCACACTAAACACTTTCGGGGTGTTTTTGTTATCCAATCTTAAATACCCTATTAGGAAATTCTTGCTTAATTGGGGAAAACGATAGTTCAGCTGCAAAGAACATCTGTCACTGAAGGACCTGGCACTAGAGATGAGTGAGCATACTCGCTAAGGCTAACTACTCAAGCAAGTAGTGACTTAGTCGAGTATCTGCCCGCTCGTCTCTAAAGATTCGGCTGCGGGCGGGTGACAGGTGAGTTGCGGCGGTGAGCTGGGGGATAGAGGGATCTCCCCTCCATTCCTCCCCGCTCTCCCCCGCCGGCAGCCGAATCTTTAGAGACGAGCAGGCAGATACTTGACTAAGGCACTACTTGCTCGAGTAGTTAGCCTTAGTGAGTATACTCGCTCATCTCTACCTGGCACATCTCTAAATACATACACAGACCATTTATTTCAAAGGGACTGTGTAATGCTTCATTTTCCCTGCGGGGGTGCTGTAGAGAAACAACATACTTGCTGCTGGATCCTAAACAGGTCATAGCAGACCCTTGGGTTTCCGGCTGCTGGGACCCTGATGATATCAGTTTATACAGGTATTTAGGGAATCCTTTTAACAAATATGGCCATGGCAGACCACTCCTCTAAATTAGTATAATACATTTTAAGCTAACTTCACACTGGCGAGCGCGATATGGGGCTGTGAATCATTGTCCCATATCGCTCTCCCCACTATGTGAATTCTCAGCAGATGGGAGTCGATTTAAAGTCAAGAGTTTCACATCACTGTTAGTCATGGTGGAGGATCGCAGAGTTTCCATTGTTTTCAATGGGAGACCTTGCAAAGTGTGCACCTTGCACCTGGTGCGATGCTACCACCAGCGTCATTAAAAACAATGGGGCTGAGATCACGCAGCCAGATGGACTAGGCTGCGATTTGTTTCCTGCATCGCATTGTGGTTCCATGCAGGAAAACATTTCTCATGTGTATGACCCTATTCAAAAGAATGGGGTTCATATTTGTGCAAGATTTGTGCGTCTCACAACTCACAAATCTCGAATGATTTTCTCGCCCGTGTTAAGGCAGCTTAAAGGCTCATTTACACAATGATTATCGCTCAAAATTCGTTCGAACAATATCTTTTGAGCATTAATCGTTGCTTGTAAATGCTGCCATCATTAGCTTTTCGGCCGAACGATGATTTTTAGTTGAGCATAAAAGCTATTGTTCAGCCGGCCAGCTAATAGAAGAGACTGCAGGCTGTGATTCTCCTTGAGACCGCTGATAACATTGTTTTCAGCTACTGTCTTGCAGGAGAACAATGGAGCTGTATGCTTATAACAGACCACCCGCTGTTATCTGCATACAGCGAAGAGAGCTTCATTTAAATGCAAATGAAGCTAATAAGCTACTAATAGGCAATAATGCTCAGTAGTAGCTATGCAAAATGATCGCTCAAAACTGTCACTCAAACTGTCTTTTGAGCGAATTTTGAGCGATCATCTTTGCATGTAAACGGGGCTTAACAGTATGCTTGACGGCAAATTTGACCCTCTTCTCATGACTTGATCCACCATTCTCTCTCGTTACAGTTCTACATGATGCTAACACATTACATGATCATAATGGCCAAAAATCCTAAGGCATATTCATCATTGCATTCTGAGAATGGAAAACATAGAAAGAAACCAGGACTAGGGAAAGGCGGAGGAGGGGAAAGGGAGGAGCTGACAGCTGCCACTGCTACTACAGTCCTGGTTTCTCTATTTTCCACACTCCGAGCATGCTCAGAATGCAATGATGAATATGCCCACAGCAGATGCTGATAGTTACTTGTGGTCATGTGATGAGATGTTACTATGAACGACTTGTCATCGTGTAGGGCTACAGACTGCTATGGATGTGTTTGGAACCTTTCACGTGGCACGGAATTAAACTGCAGGATGCAATCAAATCTGCAGCTGTGGAATACCACACCAAAATCCGAAAGCTGGCATCACACAGGCGTAAGCTTTTAGGCGCGCGGCTGAGCGCTATGTATTTCCGGAATGAAGATGCATTTTTTGCATATGCATTGGCGCATTTTACTGTACTTTTTGTGCCCACAAGGCATGCTCGTTTGCCTGCAGGAAACAAAGATGTCCAGATTTATATGGCCAGTGAATTCCAGATGTGTGTTTGTTTTTTCCAGTGGAATGACGACGTGTTTCACGCATTTCCTGGCATATTGCACGCACCTCATTGACTTCTGTGGGGATCTATGGTGCACAAATGCACAGAAAAATAGAGCATGTTCTATCTTTGTTTTGCATGACCGAAGTGCACACGCAAAATACAGCCATGTGAACCAACCCATTGTAATCAATGGGTTCTATCCTCTCTTTGCGTATTGCGTGTGCAAATTCGCCAGTGTGAGTCTGGCCTGACTGCGGATTTTGATGTGGAATTGCAGGCAGGTTTGAAGACACTTTCGGTCCTGCAGCAAGATCCGCAGGTAGCTGGCAGTTTTTATTGTGGCACGTACCGCGGCTTGCGGTGCGTCATGCCGTCTATTCCATCCCGAGCTCAATATACAAGATGGCCACAGAGAAGTAGCCGGCACCATACTCTTATGAAAACCGTCTAAAAGAAAATTTGCCTTTGTTGCCCCTAGCAACCAATCACAGCGCAGCTTTCATTTCTTACTCGCTGAGGTAAAATGAAAGCTGCGCTGTGATTTGGTTGCTATGGGCAACAAAGATTTTCTTTTAGTCAGCTTCCATAACAGTGTGGTGTCAGATACTTCTCGGTGACCCACCCTGTTGCCTCGTGTGGTGCAGAGTGTTAAGCTCTGGCTCACGACCTGAAGGTTGTGAGTTTCAATCCCCAGCATGGTTCAGGTAGCCAGATCAAGGTTGACTCCATTCTTCCGAGGCCGGAAAAGTACCTTACAGTGTTGTGGAATAAGTTGTCCCCATGACAACCACAGCATAAATTAAATTTGCACAGTAACCAGTAGGGGGCACCACCTATCTAGGATAATCTGCAGGAACACTTCACAGTTCGCTGCATTTTATAACGCAATCAGGGACTTGTTAACAAGGTCGTGAACACTTGCCAACTAGTGAAATCTGCTCCAAATAACAGATGATTGCTCCTACGGCTCCAGCGCTGCCACAACATCACCCGCCTCATAAACATTAATAGCTGTGAGCAGGGGGTGCCAGCAATCAGTCACTGCTCTCACCTTCCTCACTGACCCCCTCCCCCCTTGTGTGCAGTGGTTTATGCCATACTTATCCTCCTCACCAGAAGCTGAACATGAAACTCTTACTGTAAGAGGGGCCCCATTAGTAATCTTTAATACTGCTATCTTCTTATGGCAGGGGGGCCATTGGAGGCCTGTAGGTGCCAGGACCTGGGAGTTTATTATTTTGACAGTTGCTAAAAACCACCAGCAGAATAGTGAGTGCAGCTCTGGAGTATAATACAGAATGTAACTCAGACTCAGTACAGGATAAGTAATGTATGTACACAGTGACTCCACCAGCAGAATAGTGAGTGCAGCTCTGGAGTATAATACAGGATATAACTCAGGATCAGTGCAGGATAAGTAATGTATGTACACAGTGACTCCACCAGCAGAATAGTGAGTGCAGCTCTGGAGTATAATACAGAATGTAACTCAGACTTAGTACAGGATATGTAATGTATGTACACAGTGACTCCACCAGCAGAATAGTGAGTGCAGCTCTGGAGTATAAGACAGGATGTAACTCAGGATCAGTACAGGATAAGTAATGTATGTACACAGTGACTCCACCAGCAGAATAGTGAGTGCAGCTCAGGAGTAGGTAGTGTCTTGGAGAGCTCTGCAGGAACCAGGGTGTGGTCAGGAATCCCAGGTGAAGATCTAGCTGGGATCCCAGGAAGAGTGCACTCTCTTGGGTGCGTGCTTGTTATGGAGTCCCGCACCTCCTCCCTCCGATCTCGGTCGTAGGGAGGGAGGGCAGTGATGGCAGCGGCATCAGCAACATCAGCGACAGCAACATCTTCGCTACAGGTGCCAGAGAAACCAGCAATGTCAGCAGCGAAGAGGAGGCTTGGATCTACAAGCAACACGGTGAGGAGAGCGGGTTCTGGTCGTGGGTGCAGTGACACGGCCCGGGTTGACAGCGCGGCCGCAATGGACGTCGCAGCAGGTGAGGTTGTGACCCGCAGTCAGGCCCACAGAATAAAATGTGAGCCACAGACAGAGGCAAAACTGTCTAAATGGAGTGACAGACGGGAGAAGGAATCTATAATAGACCTGGCCTCCTGGTTGGCAAAATATATGCAGGATTACCAGACTGCAGGAAAGATGATTGTCCTGCAGAAGGCAAAACTGCAATCTGCTAAGATGATAAAAGAGCAGAAGAAGTCCAAGGAGGAGAAAGCAGTGGCCCAGAGGGCAATAAGAGACTGCAAAGACTGTATTAAAATGTGGCAGGAAGTCAGAGAGAAGATCTTGGAGGAGAGCGGCCCCTTTAAGGAGAAACTGATGAATGACGATCGGTTTGCAAAAATGGCGGCAGGGCGCAGTGGCCATGCGCAAACTGACACATCAGGTGATGGGGAGAGTTCGGATGAAGAGGAGTATGAGGATGTGCAGGAAAGTCTGGGGGAGCAGCCTGTGTGCTCTGGTGAGCAATCACTGACCCAGAGCAGCACCACAAGTGCCAGAAGTCTCCTGCCTGAGGAGGTAGAACTGCCAGCAACATCAGAGGAGTCTGAGGTGGAGGGGGAAAGGATTACAGGAGCGCTACAAGTGCAGAAAACCCCACAGCTGGAAGCCCCTCTAGATATGGGGGGCTTCATGTTTGGCAATGATTTGCCAGAAAAGGACTCTGTAGTTCATAAAATAAGGCAACAGAAGAAACCAGAGAAGGTGCAGGAGAGGCTGTTTTTTGTGTCTGTTTCTGAGAGCACTGGTCCAGCTGAAAAGTCGGATCAGGGCTCTGACCCCAAGAACCCCCCTAACTCAGGCTCTGAGGTGGGCCGGGAGCGGGGCGTTGGGAAGAAAAGCACTGAGCTGGTCAGACCCCCTGTCCCTGTGTTAGGTGGTAATCGGGACAGAGAGGTCAGAAAGAAAGGCGCAGAAAAGGCCAGTACAGCTGCAGGTGACCAAGGTGACAGAAAGGAGAGTGGCAGCGGTGCCACAAGCAACATTGCAAGCGGGGCCTGTGATGCGGAGGGGGCTCCTGGCCAAGCAGGATCCCGGGCTTCCAGTGATGCGGAGGCCAAAAAGAAAAAAGGGAAAAACAAGAAAAAGAATAAAAACAAAACTGATGAGGTGCTACCATCTACCTCTGGAAAGGCCAAGACCCAAAGTCCAGATCCAGCCAAAGGAGTGAATGTGAGAGAGAATGCTGGTGATGGGAGAGAGAATGCTGGGGGTGTTGGTTGTGCCTCTGCTACATCTGGCAACTGTGATGCCACACAAGTGGATACTGGTTTGGGTGGAGGTTTAAGGGAGGGTAACGTAGTAAGGCAAGAGGGGTTACAGGTTCCAGTCGCCCCTCCAGCGGCGACAACAACTGGTAGGAGTTATGCCAGTGTCGCCGCTGGAGGGAGTGGGTCCTCCTTGTCTCCAGGCTCTAGAAAGGGCGTTTTGCAACAGCGTCTCCTGGAGGCTTTACGGAAGGGGGAGAGTACAATCACAGTTGGAGGAAGAGAGGTGGACCTATCTCTCTGGAAAGAGAGACATGGCTTGGGTGCCTTCCGAGAGCAAAGGGGGGAGACCTTATGGTCCCTACCGACACCCGGGCAGGACGCAGGTCGTAGGAATGTGGTCCGTCTTCGCTGGAGAGGCAATGATACATGCCCCCCGAGGGCAAGGGTAGTGGAGCTTCTGCTGAAGATGGGCTTCAGGGCAGTTGACATCTTTGCCCTGATCCATCCTTACGGCACGTCTGAGTTTGACATCAGCTTCTTTCGCCCAGAGGGCCTAGAAATCTTCTGGAGGAATTACGAGCTGGTGAAAAACGAGCCTGGCTGGCGAGACTTTGCCATCCAGGTGGTGTCTCGCCAGAACGATATCAAGAAGGTGACCGTTTTGACTGGTAACGAGTCACTTTCTTGCTTTGACATCATGACGTGGCTCAGTAGGTACGGAGAGGTGACGGAGATGCCCCAAAAGAACAGGGATGAGCAGGGCATATGGTCTGGGGCCTGGACGTTCATGGTCAAGCTGAAGCGTTCAGGTAACTCAGTGGCACATATACCTTCTGCAGCCTTCCTCGGCAGGGATCGTATCTTGGCCTTTTACCAGGGGCAGCCGAAGCTCTGCCACAGGTGCGGCGACCCCTCACACTTGAGCGCCGCTTGTAAGATCTTGAAGTGCGCTCTGTGTGGGGGTCTGGGTCATCTAGCCGCCTCCTGTGCGGAGATTAGGTGTAACCTGTGTGGTGACTTCGGTCACCCATTTAGTCGCTGTCCGCGCTCCTTTGCCGATGCGGTCTCAGCACCTACGGATGGGGGTCATGATGTGGCCTCCGGGGGTGAGGGGACCAGCAGAGGTGGAGGAGCTCAGGAGCCAGGGAAGAAGCGGCAAAAGACGCCTGCGGAGCAGAGGCGTCAGGAGAAACGCAGACGGAGCAGGGAGCTGACAGGAGCGCCCACAGGAGGTGGGTCGATGGTGGCCCCTGTTCCTGAAGCAAATCTCGCGGCTGAGGCTTTGAGGGACAGCGATTTAGATGAGGAGGACAGGAGGATCCAGAGGGAGGAGACCAACTCTGCAGATTCCTCCCACTGTGAAAGTGTGGATGGGGAAGGCAAGAGGTGGCTAGAGAAACGGCGTAAGCTAGGTGCCACAAGAAGGAAACGAAGGGGGGATTCAAGATCTTCTCCCACCCCGGGCCAAGTACAGGAAGGAAAAGCCTGCTCACCTCCAGTTGGACTCTCCAATAGGTTCCAAGCCCTCCGAGACATCTCTTCCTCCTCTTCTGAGGGGGAGGCGGAGGGCAAGGTTCCTAGGGCAAAGGAAGGGTCAACAGGGGGCGCTGAGCCTCCATCTCGTGAAGGCATAGTTCCTTCCGGGGTGGAGGCTACTCTGGAACCTGGAAACAAGGACGACGGGGTCGGGGGATCCCCCTGCTATGGACACATCTGTGTCCAAAAAAAGAGGCAAGGGGCTTTCCTCTGACCCCGAGGAAGCAGGTGTGAGGAAGAAAGCTGTCTAATTTAATCACTCATGATGGCGGCACCCACTCCACTGACTCTGGCATCAATTAACGTTGCCAGCATAAAGTCAGATATGGCTAGATTTGCGGCCTTTGATTTTCTCGGCCGCGTTGAAGCCGACATTTTATTTTTGCAGGAGACCAGGCTGTCTGATTTGGCAGCCATACATAAGGCAAAAAGGGAGTGGAGGTCAGGCCCTTCCTACTGGTCTCTTGCGGCCGAGCCATATAGCGGAGTGGCGGTACTTTTTACTGCAGCGGTTGAATGCCGACGAGTTATTGAATTAGAAATGGGAAGGTGCCTGATCTTAGATGTCCTCATGAAGGGACAAGAATTAAGACTTGTCAACATCTACGGTCCCCAGTCAAAAAAGGACAGGAAGAGTCTCTTTATGAGGATCAAGCCCTACCTTTTTACCAGCCGCCAAGTTGTCTTTGGAGGTGACTTTTTAATGCAGTCACAAGAGCCCGCGATAGGGGAGGCTCTGGAGACAGGCGGTTGACTTTTGACAGCGTCGCACTTAATAGTATAGCTAGCGAGGCTCGCCTGGTGGATGTCCACATCCGGCACACCCCAGGCCACGAGGGGTTCACCTATTATAGAGGTCAGAGCAGGTCTAGAATAGACAGGTTTTATTTGAAGGAGGAAGCCATCTCTTCACCAGTGTCCGTTGTTGAGGTGGAATTCTCAGACCACTGTCTAATATTGTTTTCTCTGAATGTTGCAGAGACCCCCCGGATGGGCAGAAGTTTTTGGAGACTGAATTCATCACTCCTGGAGGAAGCAGAGATAAGACAGTCCTTTGAGGATTTTCTGCAGAGCCAGGTACCATTACTGGATCTCTGTAGCAGTAAGTCAGAGTGGTGGGAGATGTTCAAGAGGAGGGCGGCGAGGTTCTTCCGAGAGCTCTCCAACCTCAGATGCCTGGACAGGTACCGCCTGTACAAAGGCCTGAGGAGGAAACTCGAACATCTCGTTTCGACTGGAGGTAGCCGCGAGGAGATCTCCAGAGTGAAATCTTTGCTCAAGAAGTGCCAGTACGATAGACACGCATCCTTGGTTTTTGAGAGGGATTTCAGGAAGTACCGCTCGCCCGACCCTTACAGAAACTGTAGGATGTCAGTGAATAGTAAAGTGGTCACTGGACTGATCGATAGTACAGGATCCCTGAATCGATCCAGATCAGGGATTCTGGAGGTCGTCAGATCCTACTACTCGCAACTCTTGGGAAAGAGGGATCTAGATTCGGAAGTGATGTCGGCTTTCCTTGGTGAAACTGTCCCTGAGCCTGGGGTAGACACCTCTCTTGATATTTTGACAGGAGAGATCAGAATAGAGGAAGTTAAACTGGCGATTGATGGGCTCCGGCTCAAAAAATCGCCAGGACCGGATGGACTAACATCCGAGTATTATAAGACCTTCAAGGACCTCTTGAGTCCCCTCTTGACGGAGGCATTAAATGAGTGTCTTTCCTCGGGCACTCTGCCAAAGTCAACGAGGAGGTCAGCTTTGATCCTTCTGTCAAAGGGTAAAGACTCGAGCCGTATTGAGAACTGGCGTCCCATAGCGCTTCTCAATACGGACAGGAAGGTTCTGGCAAAAGTGCTGTTTAATCGGTTGGTCAAGTTTGCACCCCGGCTCCTCTCGGGCACCCAGCATTGCTCTGTTCCAGGCCGTAGCACCTTTAGCGCTGTTCTTGGTGTCCGGGAGGCAGTGGAGCAGGGTAGGGCTGGTCACTGGGAGGGGTACTTGCTGTCCTTGGATCAGGCCAAAGTGTTTGATCAGGTTAATCACGAGTACCTCTGGTCAGTCCTTCTGAGATACGGCCTGCCGGTGGGGTTTGTTGATTGGCTGCGAACATTGTATGCAGGGGCTGAGACTTTCCCGCTGGTGAACGGTTGGCTTGGCCGCCCTTTTGAGGTGGGGTCCGGTGTCCATCAGGGCTGTCCTCTAAGTTCCCTGTTGTATGTGTTTGCGATAGATCCCTTCCTTAGGAGGGTTGATCGTGGACCTATAGCAGGGGTCAGGATGGACCGGGCAATGCCGGAGGCTACCCTGAGGGCAGTGGCATACGCCGATGATGTCACGCTCTTCGTATCCTCAAGGGAGGAGGCGGAGTTTGTGGTGTCGGAGGTGGATGGCTACTCAGAGGCATCTGGGTCCAGGGTCAACTGGGATAAGTGCGAAAGTCTCTGGTTAGGAAGGGGGGATCCTGTGTTTGATCTCCCGGACACTCTTCCGGTGCCCCAGACTTCAGCAAAAGTTCTTGGCATCAAATTTGGCCAGGGGGATTACCCCATGCAAAATTGGGTAGACAGGCTGGATGGTGCCACTCAGAAGGTAAACCAGTGGAAGGGTTGGTCTTTGACCCTTCGGGAAAGAGTTAGCCTGATCAAAACCTACCTGCTCCCTTTATTCATCTACCTGGGCAGCGTATGCATTTTGCCAGAGCCTCTCTGGACCCGGGTCTACAACCTGTTCTTCCTAATGTTGTGGGGGAACAGGTTGAACCTGATCAGGAGAGATGTTACATACCGCACGAGGAGACTAGGGGGGTTATCTATGGTCAACCCCATGGTGTTTCTTGTAGACACCTTTTTTAAGATCAACATAGGCAACCTCTGGCAAGAGAGGGCTTCTCCGTGGGTCTACTCCTGCCGGGGATGGTTTCGGCCCTTCTTCCAGGAATGGGAGACAGGAGGGCGAGTGAAGGACCTTCGCACGCAGCACGGATATCTCCCGGCTTACGCTACCTTGGTTCTGAAGGTGATACGCCGGTGGGGTCTGGGGATGTGGGAAATCAGGACTCTGACGAGGAGGCTCCTCGACGAAAGAGTCCTGTTGACCCATTTCCAGAAGCCCCTGGCGCTCAAGGACTGCCCAAGTCGGGACCTGGAGGGAGGGTTATGTTTACTGAATTCAACCCGGGTCCCCTTGAAGTTTTGGAACTTGGCTTAGCGGTGCTTTCACGGGAGACTGTATGTAAGGGGTAACTTGAAGAGCAGGCCTCTGATTGACAGGGGTTGCCCCCGTCAGGAGTGCAGCGACGTGCTGGAAAGCATGGAGCATTTCCTGCTTCAGTGCCCCTTTAATACAGAGGTATACCAACGGGTAGGGGTCTCCATAGGCTGGCGTCAGCTGGCACACCTCTCCTATGCGGAGTGGGCTTATGGAGCCTTCAGAGGTCTTGGTGGCAGGGACCGCTGCACTTTATTCCTAGTTAGCCTAGTGGTCAGGTTCCACATCTGGAGTGCATGGTGTTTAATCTCGACGGAACTGAAAGTCCTCCCCGTGGATACGGTATGTAGGAACATCCTGGGTGACCTGGTGAAGGTGCGTTCTTTGGAGTATGAGACGCTGGGCACATCTAAGGCTTCTCTCCTATGGAGAGGGCTTGTATTTCGTTAGGGACAGTCTTTTCTTAATCTTCTAGGGGCAGAGTAGGGAGAGAGGAGGGACAGGATAGGTAGAGAGGAGGGATAGGGCAGGGACAGTTTTCCATGAAGGGTCAGACTGAGGGGCAGACTAAGGAAAGTCTAGGGCAAATTAGGGAGAGAATAGGGAGACCTTTTTTTTTAATTCAAGGGATAGTACATTGTGATGTCTGTGCCCGGCTTATCACCTCCAATCCCGGTGGAGGGCTGTGAGTGCACCATGAAGCTTTTTGTTTTGATTTGGGCAAAATGGAATGAAGTAGGGCTGCAGGAGAGCTGACCTTAGGCTTTCGGGTTATGTATATAGTATATATTATGTATGTTGGTTTATTGGTGTTTATTATGGTTTTGTATATATTGTATATATTCACGTTTTGGGTGGTAGGTAGGTTGGGTGGGGAGTTGGGGGGAGTGGGATTCACGCCTTGAGCCGTAGCCTGGCACGTCCCGAACATTGAACTCTGGGCACGGACTGGTGGAGCGGGCATGGCCCCCAGGCTGCGGTGGGCACTGTGTGGTATTTATTTTAAAAAAAAACAAAAAAACCCTGGTGTGGCTTGGCACGTCTTGAACTAAGAACTCTGGGCACGGACTGGTGGAGCAGGCTTGGCCCCCAAGCTGCACTGGGGACCCCCCCAAAAAAAGGCATGTTTTTAGTTAGTTTTGTATGCCAGTTTGGCTCGGTCTTTCTGTTTGAATTTGGTTATTTATGTTGTTATTTCAGTTATTTATGCTGTTTATGTTATTGCTTAAGTTTTGTTTTGTGTGGGTACAGTGCGGCACGGCTGGACCTGGAGTTATAGATTACAGGGTTTATGTAGTTATAGTTTCCTTAGTTTTATATTTTAGGTATATACTTGTATATTGTGTTATAGTTGTATATAGTGTTATATGGAGAGTGTGTATGTGTGTGGGTGTGTACGGCGGGGAGGAAGCCCGGATATGGACATTTACTTTGTTTATGGATCACGGACTGTGGGTGAAGGGCCTTATATTGCTTTATATGGTTATTCTTATGGTTACAGTTTGTCTTTGTTGTGTTTTTTACTTTTATAATAAAAGATCTACAGAATGTAACTCAGACTCAGTACAGGATAAGTAATGTATGTACACAGTGACTCCACCAGCAGAATAGTGAGTGCAGCTCTGGAGTATAATACAGGATGTAACTCAGAATCAGTACAGGATAAGTAATGTATGTACACAGTGACTCCACCAGCAGAATAGTGAGTGCAGCTCTGGAGTATAATACAGGATATAACTCAGGATCAGTACAGGATAAGTAATGTATGTACACAGTGACTCCACCAGCAGAATAGTGAGTGCAGCTTTGGAGTATAATATAGAATGTAACTCAGACTCAGTACAGGATATGTAATGTATGTACACAGTGAATCCACCAGCAGAATAGTGAGTGCAGCTCTGGAGTATAATACAGGATATAACTCAGGATCAGTACAGGATAAGTAATGTATGTACACAGTGACTCCACCAGCAGAATAGTGAGTGCAGCTCTGGAGTATAATACAGAATGTAACTCAGACTCAGTACAGGATATGTAATGTATGTACACAGTGAATCCACCAGCAGAATAGTGAGTGCAGCTCTGGAGTATAATACAGGATATAACTCAGGATCAGTACAGGATAAGTAATGTATGTACACAGTGACTCCACCAGCAGAATAGTGAGTGCAGCTCTGGAGTATAATACAGAATGTAACTCAGACTCAGTACAGGATATGTAATGTATGTACACAGTGAATCCACCAGCAGAAAAGTGAGTGCAGCTCTGGAGTATAATACAGGATATAACTCAGGATCAGTACAGGATACGTAATGTATGTACACAGTGACTGCACCAGCAGGACAGTAACATAGTTCGTAAGGATGAATGAAAACAATGTCCATCTAGTCCAGCCTGTTAGCCTCCTGTTTTGTTGATCCAGAGGAAGGCAAAAAACCCCAAAAGCAGAAGCCAATTAGCCCTTTTGGGGGAAAAATTCCTACCCGACTCCCTAATGGCAATCAGACTGTTCCCTGGATCAACCCCTAAGGCTGGATTCACACAGGGTGGATTTGCCGCGGTTTTGCCGCAAGCAGATCCGCCCGCGGCAAAACCGCCCGCAGCCGCTAATCTCGGGATTAGCCAGCCATGTGGATGAGATTTCTCAGAAATCTCATCCACACGGGACGGCTAATCCGCTGCGGTAAATCCGGTTGAAACCGCGGCTTCAAAAGATGCAGCATGTCTATTTACTTTTTTTAATTTGTTTATTTACATCGTGCCCGCGCTCTCCTCTATGCGAGCGCCGTCCGCAACGGAAAAGCAAGCGGCCGGGCCGCTTCAAAGCCGCCGCAGCTTAAACCGCGGCGGTTCTCCCGGCGGAAATCTCGCGCTTTTTGCTGCGGCCAAACCGCGAGATTTCCGACAGGAATCCGCCCTGTGTGAATGCAGCCTAATAGTTCCTACCTGCCTGTATACCCGGATTAACAATTAACCTAAGATTTATAACCTAAAATATCCTTCCTCTCCAGAAAGATATCAAGTCCCCTTTTAAACTCCTCTATGGATTTTGCCATCACCACGTCCTCAGGCAGAGAGTTCCACAGTCTAACTGCTCTAACAGTAAAGAACCCTTTTCTATGTTGGTGATGAAACCTGCATTCTTCTAAGCATAGCGGATGCCCTCTTGTTACCGTCGTAGTCCTGGGTATAAACAGATCATGGGAGAGATCCTTGTATTGTCCCCTCATGTACTTATACATGGTTATTTGGTCGCCTCTTAACCTTCTTTTTTCTAGAGTAAATAGTCCCAATTTTGATAGCCTCTCTGGGTATTCCAGTCCCATCATTCCATGTATTAGTTTAGTCGCTCTTCTTTGAACCCCTCCAATACCGTAACATCTTTCCTGAGTATCGGTGACCAGAACTGTACACAGTATTCCATGTGAGGCCTGACAAGTGCCTTATATAATGGAAGGATAATGTTCTCATCCCTCGCCCCTATACTTCTTTTAATGCATCCAAAAACTTTATTTGCCTTTGCAGCAGCTGACTGGCATTGGTTACTCCAATTTAGTCTACAATCCACTAGTACCCCCAGGTCTTTTTCCATATCACTTTTCCCTAGCAGTACCCCATTTAGTGTATATTGGTAACATCCATTTTTGCTCATGTGCATAACATTATATTTATCAACATTGAACTTCATTTGCCATTTTTCTACCCAAGTCCCCAGCTTATCCAGGTCTGTTTGTAGCCGTACATTGTCCTCTGTTGTATTAATTATATTGTATAATTTTGTGTCATCTGCAAATATTGAAATTTTGCTTGCAGCCCCTCTATCAGGTCATTGATAAATATATTGAACAGAATGGGGCCTAGTACTGAGCCCCGTGGCACCCCACTAGTGACGGTGGCCCAATCAGAGTATGAGCCATTTATTACCACCCTCTGCTTTCTATCATTGAGCCAATTTTTTACCCAATTACGCACGTTTTCGCCCAGTCCGAGCTGCCTCATTTTGTATATTAGCCTATTATGTGGCACGTTGTCAAAGGCTTTAGAGAAGTCCAGATATACGAGATCAATAGATTCTCCCTGTCCAGCTTAGAGCTTACTTCATCGTAGAAACTGATCAGATTTGTCTGACATGAGCGACCCTTCATGAATCCATGCTGGTGAGGAGTTATTCCCTCGTTCTCCTTGAGGTGCTCATCGATGGCGTCTCTCAGAATCCCCTCGAAAATTTTTCCCGTTACTGAAGTGAGACTTACCGGCCTGTAGTTACCAGGCTCACTTTTGGTCCCCTTTTTGTAAATTGGAACCACGTTGGCGATGCACCAATCCAATGGTTACAACACCGGTCTTAATAGTGTCTAGAAATATTAGGTATAGCGGCCTAGCTAACCCATCACTTAGTTCCCTTAGTACCTTTGGGTGTATTCCATCTGGGCCTGGCGATTTATCAATTTTAATCTTCTTTAATCGGTTCCGCACTTCCCCTTGCGTTAGGTATGACATATTTTGCGAGGGGTTTATTTTATTCCCCTGTATCTCGTGTGGCATTTCCTTTTCGTTTGTGAATACGCTTGAAAAGAAGCTATTTAATAGATTTGCCTTCCCTCCATCATCTTCAATGATTTCCCCTACATTATTTGTTAAAGGGCCAGTGCTCTCCCTGCAAATCCGTTTGCTGTTAATATAGTTGAAAAATAGTTTCAGGTTGTTTTTGCTCTCTTTGGCGATCAGTCTTTCCGCCTCCTCCTTGGCAATTTTGATCCTATCTTTGCATATTTAGTTTTTTTCCCTGTACGATTTTAGCACTTCTTCACTGCCTTCCTGCTTTAGTAGTTTGAACGCTTTCTTTTTTTTCGTTTATTGCCCCTCTTACAGTCTTGTCGAGCCACATTGGTTTCCTTTTAGTTGAGATTCTTTTATTTTGAGGTATGGAGTATAATACAGCATTTAACTCAGGATCAGTACAGGATAAGTAATGTATGTACACGGTGACTCTACTAGCAGAATAGTGAGTGAAGCTCTGGAGTATAGTACAGGATGTAACTCTGGATCAGTGCAGGATAAGTAATGTATGTACACACTGACTGCACCAGCAGAATAGTGAATGCAGCTCTGGAGTATAATACAGGATGTAACTCAGGATCAGTACAGGATAAGTAACGTATGTACACCGTGTCTCCACCAGCAGAATAGTGAGTACAGCTCAGGAGTATAATACAGGATGTAACTCAGGATCAGTACAGGATAAGTAATGTATGTACACAGTGACTCCACCAGCAGAATAGTGAGTGCAGCTGTGGAGTATAATGCAAGATTTAACTCAGGATCAGTACAGGATAAGTAATGTATGTACACAGTGACTCCACCAGCAGAATAGTGAGTGCAGCTCTGGAGTATAATACAGGATGTAACTCAGGATCAGTACAGGATAAGTAATGTATGTACACAGTGACTCCACCAGCAGACTAGTGAGTGAAGCTCTGGAGTATAATGCAGGATGTAACTCAGGAGCAGTACAGGATAAGTAATGTATGTACACAGTGACTCCACCAGCAGAATAGTGAGTGCAGCTCTAGAGTATAATACAGGATGTAACTCAGGATCAGTACAGGATAAGTAATGTATGTACACAGTGACTCCACCAGCAGAATAGTGAGTGCAGCTCTAGAGTATAATACAGGATGTAACTCAGGATCAGTACAGGATAAGTAATGTATGTACACAGTGACTCCACCAGCAGAATAGTGAGTGCAGCTCTAGAGTATAATACAGGATGTAATTTAGGACAAGGCTGGGCTCACAGGGCCGTAAGTGTAAAATGCTGAGGGAATCCTGCAGCATTTACAGTATTTTTTCAGCTATGGAGCAAGGCCCAAGTAATGTCATGTGTAAGGTTATAGCTCCATCAGAGCCTATTTTAGGTTGGAAGTTGTGACTGATCCTGATACTCTCAGTAACCTCCAGGACATGAGATAACATTGCTCTGTTGTCTGATCATTCTTACTCATTTGGATTTTCTGCAGTGAGGACAAAGATTGTATTACTGATGATTTCATCATACCTCATTGTATGTGTGGAGTGTCCCTGGCAGAGGTAAGTGCTGTACTTACATTCCATTCATATGCTGTAACTGCAATTCCTGAAGCTGCCCCTGATCCTGCCAGGCCAATGAAATGCCCGCTGCCCACATTACTAGCAAACAAGGAAGCACCAACCTGCAGACAGACATGAGAGGTATAAATGTCACCGTACAAACCTGCATAACCAGAAGAGGAAAGTCAACATAGGAAAAGCCATCAACTGCCATGAAACAGTGCAGTAATGGTATTGCAGCAATCATTTGAACTGCAATACCAGACACAGCAAATAGACTAGAGGGGCGCTATTTCTTATTTCTAATCTCACACAGCTTCATTAAGCTATGTTCCTCATTCAATTTGCTGCTACTGTAAATGCTGTGGATTTTCCTTGCGGAAGGTCTGCATAGAAAATCCATGGGACATCTGCCCTGTGGTGTCAGGGACTTAAAGGGATTGCGTCTGTAATGGAATAAGATTCCTGGTTCATTGATTGTGAATTTCTCTAACAGGATACTTACAGGCCACCATGCCATGTCCTTTCCTGCCAGGAAATAGCCCTTCACCGTGTTCCTCTTCGTGCGCCACATAGACTGGCAGAAAGAAAATAACGTGTTATATGACAGTTGGGCTGTATTCATACGGGTGAGTGCGATTTGGGTGAGTGAAAAACTACCGTCTTCCATGTGAGGTTTTTTTTTCGCACATTTTTGTAGCATTTTTTTCCTGCTCTGCATTCCCTGTTTTTTTCATGTGGCCCCTATAGTAACCTACATTACTAAACGCATCGCACTTGTATGAAAATGCATGTAAATCACATGACACGCGTTGCGATGCAGTTGTTTTTTTTTAACATTCCCATGGAAATAATGGCCAATTTTAGATAAAGCATTCCACATAAATAGGACATGCAGTGATTTTTCTAAGGGCTCCTTCACACGGCCGTATGTGTAAAACGCTGCGTGTAGTATGGAGCATTTTAACGCTAGTGAGGCGGGTGTATCACTGCGTATGGCAGCGATTTTGGACTGCGCATGACAGCGTAGGCAACCTTCCTGGTTTCATTTATTTTTTAAATCTCCCACTCTGTCATTCAATGAAGGTGCGTATAAACGCCGCACATAAGCAATGTATTGAGTATGTACAGCGCTTTATATGTACCCATACAGAATAATAGAGCTGTACGCGCATAATAAATGGTAAAATGGTAAAATAGAACTTGCTGCATTCTTTTTTTTTTAATGCAAGTATACGCCATGAAATACGCTGGTGTGAGTGGGACATGCGATAATCAATGTATCTGAAATGCTGCGATGTACCGCGTATTATATGTGCGTACCTCACATACGTAATATGAAATTGAAATTCAAGGCTCATTCACATGGGTGTATTGTCATCATGTATTACGCATGCGTATTTCTCAGTGAATGGAGGCAATGGAAGTCTATGAAGTTTCATTCTTCCATTCACACCTGTGTTTGGACTGCGAGGGGACATCTCTATAAAACGCAGGAGAAATTAATCGCAGCATGCTCTATTTCTCACCGTATCAGCCCTTGAAGGGCGGCGTATTGAAATGCTGCCCTTCTGCAATGTCTGCGAATGGACAGTGGGGAATTTGAAGAAAGAAAAAAAGTCACACTCCGCATGTCTGTGACGCCAGCATCCCGGGCATACACAGTGCCAATTGTAGCCCGAACGTGATCTCTGACGGCTCTCTGCATGTCAAAATCTGTTAAAATCTGCACCAAGGCTATGAACGACCGCCTACTGACTGTGAACGGAAGCGCGCATCTCTGAAAGATCTCCGTCTCGCTCCACCTCCATTCACTTAGCGATGATCGCTCCTGAGTAAAAGCACATCAGCGATTATCACTGGGATGACTATTGGACGCATCTGTGCCAACAGGTCGTCCCGTGTAGGAGGGCTCTAAAGGTAGTAATGCACTTAAACCGCCAGTGTCGCCAAATCTGAATAGGTTAGCGCCAGGATCCTCACCCACAATCCAACTCCCAGCACAAATACAAAGTACAATGCAAGAACCACAATGTCCACGACTTCCAGGGACTTCTTGGGGGAAAGGTTCCCGGTCCCGTTATTCAGGGGAGTGGTGGTCTCCATTCTCCGGGATATAGAGTTGATAATTTAGGATAATCTGCATCAAAGCTGCAAATCAGAGAAAACATAAAGATGAAACTCTGATAAATATGACACGCTAATCGCAACTCATCGTGTTGTAATCAGGTGAAAGTAGGTCATTGGGTGTAACCGGCGATCCACACTGGGAGCTACTGCCTTCTGCGGGAGATGAGATACTGTCACTATCACCTGGCTGGGGGAACACATACGCTGAAAAGTCGCCCGTGTTCCATCCACAAAAACTGGACATTGATACATGTGCAGTTCCGTGTGCATTCTGTATGCAGTCCGTATGTCAATTTTTAAAATTACTTCTCTATGTCATCTGTCTTGCACATCCGCAAAAGAAAATTGAAACTCTCTTTTGTATCTCTGGAGAGCGCACGGGTGGGATCCAAGTCTCATCTGTAAATCGCATTAGCATTGTGCATGCAATGCGTTTTTTTCACATAGTCTGTGTCTGCATGAAACAGCTTGGTAGTGTTTTGCCGTATAGAATAATATGGGTATGTATGCTGTCCATTAAACGGACTACACACGGATGAAAAAAACGCCAGTGTGGTCAGGGGCCCTAATGGCGTTGTATGAGATGAGAAAACATGGCTGGCTTCTTCCAGGAATGTGTCCACACACTGCATTCAGCCCCATTCACACCCTCCATACTCACTTAAGAGGGGAATAATCTTTCAGAGCCCATTCACACTTTGCGGAAATACTGCGGATTTGTTGCAGAATTTCCGCAGAGATCCGCAGGTTAGAATTACATTATGGTAGTAGAAAATGCGCAGCGTGTTTTTAACCCTAGATATGAACTGGATTTGCTTTAATCCAATTTCCTGTGATAGTAAACATTTCTGCTGCGGATTTTGCACAATGTTTCCACAACATTTGAGCGCACTATTCTCAGGATCAGTCATCAGTAGTTGATCAGTTGGGGTCCAATGCTCAGGATCGCAGCTGATCGGGCAGCTGCTGTCAACGCCATAACCCACAGGGGTGCAAAGTGGAAGCAGTTAGCTCCGACCTGTCTGTAGTGGTCGGCGCCGGTAACTGCAGGCACAGCTGTCATTGATTTTAATGGGAGCTTGCAGCTCCAAACACTGGCCACTACACCGGAGTTGGAGCGATTTTCTTCCACTCCATACTCCTGTGTGTTGTGGCGCTGACAGCAAGTGTCCGATCAGTTGATCAGCCAGAGTCCTGAGTGGCAGACTCCTCCCATCCCGATTAACTATTGATCCTGAGGATAGGTCATCAATAGTATTTCCCTGGAAAACCCCTTCAACTCTTTATCCATGCAGGAAAAAACACAATTGTTCTATAAAATAACGAACAGATATGTATTACTTCCTAACAGTTTTCAACATCTCTGCTTACTGCCAATGAATGGAAACACTTTTGTATACATTCAGGGGCTGACAACTTCCACTGAGCACACTTAGCTGAGCAGCACACTTTCAGGACAGGTCTTCAGCCCCTGAATGTCAGTAAGAATGTTTCCATTCACCAACAGCAAGCAAAGATCTTGGGGAAATAAGTGAGACCTTGATGAGCAAAGTATATTAGAACATAACTCTTATGATAGCATGTAGAGATAATGTATAATAATGCCAATATAACATACATAGTCGCCGACTAGATGAAATCGTACACTGAAGATCTATTCTGATTAGTGTCTGTTGGCTTTGGACAATGGATATTAGTACAGACTCTCACATACACAACCTGTAGTGTACAGCAGTGACAAAGGAAGACATTGTTCTGCAGACACAAGTCCAGTGTTTAGTTGGTGCTTACCAAATGCCTGCTGGATGCGTCTTCTCAGAGCCAGGGCAGAAGGAGAAAGAAGTTCACAGCAGAATTCCTTAGACTAGGAGATACTCTGCATTTGGGGTCAAACTCCAAAGTATGAGCGTGTGGTTAAACTGTAAGAATGGAGGTGTGTGGAGCTCGCCCTAGGACGCCCGCTCAGGTACGATGCATCTCAGCAGGTGGTGCCAGGCGGGGAGCCCTGTACTCAGTCTTCTGCTTCCAGCAAGAAGTAACCCGAGAGGTGCCAAGGCATTGAGGGAGGTGGTGCTGTAATCACATGGTGGCTGCTGAAATAATTGTATCATCACAATTCCTGTATCGTCCCTTCATGTTGATATAGATGGAGCTGCTTCTATTTCTATTGCCATATGTGTCAATGAAGGATACAGATGCTGCTGGACCCAAGGAGGCCTCGTTTGACCGCATCTACTCAACAGCCTGTATGTTTATGGGGGGGATTGGATATCTGGAATATTAATATGTGCGGTTGGAATAATTGTGCAGAAATTTGATTGGGTGGCATCATGCAATCAGATTGGATATCAATGCATTTTTCTAGCAAGGTCCACTACCGGTCCAAAGTTTTAGAAAACCTAAGTTTTTATTGATATTTACAGTTTAATGTTTCAAATGTTCTTTGAAATTAAAACACAGAACAAATAAATAAGAATAATAATGGATTCACTTTGTTTCACCAAATTAAATCTAGATTTTTGACTCTTCACAGTATGGCCCCTTGCAGACGGGCAGAAATTCCGCGGTGGAATTTCCTGCAGAATTTCCGCCCGTGGCTGCTGCCATAGGATTGCATTAGAAAATGCAATCCTAGCCAGACGGCCGCGATTTGTCCACGTGAAATCACACGCGGAAAACAAATCGCGGCATGCTCTAAATGTCACTCCCCACTGGCGGCTCTGCCCTGCGTATGTGCCGGCTGGCCGTCAGCCGGCATATAAAAGAGACGGAGCTGCAGGAGAGGTGAGTGCCATGCTGGTCCCCTGCAGGGGCTCTAGTTGGGTCCCGTGGCAAGAATTCTCACAGCAGGATCCAACTCGGACGTCTGCAGGCGACCTAAGTCGACCCCTCTAGCTGACATAACAGCTTTACAGCATGAAAGCATTTTTCTACAATTGCATTCAGATATTGTTCAGAAATTTCTTCCCAAAATTGTTGCAGAAGTTCCCACAAAAGTGCTGCACTTGGTCGCTTTGCTTTCACCCTTCTGTCCAGTTCATGCCAAACAAGCTCAACAGGGTTTAAGTTTGGAGACTGTGCAGGCCATTCCATTCTTTGAAGTCTACCGGCTGCTTCTTGTCTTCTCAAGTAGTTCTGACATAACCTAGAAGTATGTTTTGGATCACCATCTTGCTGTAATATGAACCCCTGACCAACTAGGCGTACACCAGAGGGTATTGCATGGCATAATAGAATGCTGTGGTAGCCCTTTCTATTCAGTGTGCCAGTCACCCTGTGCAAGTTGCCAATACTGGATCCCGCAATAGAGCCCCAGACCATCACACTTCCTCCTCCATGTTTGACAGTTTGTGTCACACATTCAGGAACCACCCTTTCACCTACTTGATGGTGTACCAAAGATGTCAAATTTTAATTCATTAGTCCATAAGACCTTCTTCCACTCTTCAGGAATCCACTGGACTACTAAAGAGTGGAATTTTAGCTCTGACTTCTAGAAAGTTATATTAGTGCCTAATGTCCACTTGCACGCAGGGATTCCGCTGATGAATTCCCGCAGCAGAATCCCTGCGTGCCCGAGGACATGGAGAGGAATATGTAATTATACTCACCGTTCAGGACGCTGAGGGTCTCCCCTCCGTCACGACTGGATCTTCTTTTTACTACCTGGCGGATGTGCTCGGCACGCCAGCAGTGTGCCACATGCATGCGCTGTGCACCCTTTTTAAAAAAAAAAAAAAAACTCCTGCTCCCCCGCGTATCCTCGGCACAGCACAAAAACAGCTGCGACTGTGCCGTGGGTATGGATGGCTTCCACTTGCTTCAATGGAAGCTGCGGGAGCCGTCCGTGCGGGAGACCCTCAGGAAAATAAAGCATGCTGCGATTTCTTCCTGTGTGTGCGACCACTCACGCTGGGAAAAATCACATCCACATACTTTTAGCTGCCCTATGGATGCTAATGCATCTCTATGGGCAGCAAGACGCACGGATCTCCCGTGCATTGGCCACGCGCGGATTTTAAAATTGGCACATGGACTTTGAGCCTAAGAAATAACTCAATATTACCCAGCACAGTATTCTCGCCTTAAAAATAACATGGTGGTAAAATTTGGATGTCTCACTGGTGGTTTAAAGCATTGTAGTTAAGCATTCTGTACTTGCTGTACTAAAAGCCAACTCAAATACACTGACTTTCTGGCAAATGTCGTTGGCTTACCAGGGAATGTGAGTAAAGAGAGTTGCAGTGTAAAGCATGGGGGACAGAAAAGCAGCCTGAGCTTGTGTTGAGACAGTAACCTTTAGACTACCACAGACTCTAATAGGCAGCTGAGCTGGAGTCATTAATTATCCATATGATGTGAAGGAGAGATAAAATGCAGAAAACAGATGTTAATCAGAAGGAAAATATGTTCCCACCATATATAGAATGGGGTATTTGGTGAGGGTCAAAATGAAAACCATCGGTTCTATGAGCCATCCTGATTTTACTCAGGAGATACCAGATTGCCCAATAGACTATAATGGGCTAACCTATTACTGCAGCTTGGCACAAAGGGCACAGCGCCCAGAAAAACACTGCAGCCCTGTTCCTTTAAGGGGTTTTCTGAGAATGTAGTATTCTGTAAAACCTCGCTAAGATTGCAGTATTAAAATAACAAATTACATACTCTCACTTCTGCTTTCCTCCGCCGCGACCATCTCACCAGCTCTCCGGTCCCAACTGGTCTTCACTACCAGGTGCAGTGAGCCAGCAATGATGTCCCCTATAAAATGGCTATGTGACCGCTGCAGCCGGTAAATAACTGCAGTGCTCATGTGACTCAGTTTTGGGTCATCATCATTCCCCTCCCTGAAATGAAGATCACCTGGGACCAGAGAACTTGTGAGACGGCAGCGTCAGGAGAGCACGGAAGGGGGAGTATATAGTAACATAGTATGTTAGGCTGAATGAAGACGATGTCCATCTAGTTCAGCCTGTTTCAACCCTCCCTTGTTGATCCAGAGGAAGGCAAAAACCCCAAGAGGCAGAAGCCAATTAGCCCATTGGGGGGAAAATTCCTTCCCAACTCCATAATAGCAATCAGAATAATCCCTGGATCAACCCCTGATAGTTCCTACCTGACTTTAAGACCCGGATCAACAACCCACTGGTCACCTAAAGTCTATATCCTGTAAAATACTTCGCTCGAGAAAGGCATCTAGTCCCCTCTTAGGCCTCCCTCACACAGGGTGTTTGCAGAAACGCAGCGTTTTTCAATGCTGCGTTTACTGCAGGTTCCACCCGCTTTTAGCAGCGCTGGCATACTTAATGCCAGCGTTTTAGCTGCTTGTTCAGCTCGGCTGAAAACGCAGCCGAGGATGCTGAAAAGAAAAAAAGAAAGCAATACTCACCTAGCCGCTGCGGTCCGGGTCTCGGCCGCTGGTCTCTGCCGCTGATCCGGGCTTCCCCTGCACTCCCAAGTCTATTGCCGTAGGCCAGGTTTGAGAACCCCGCCTCCAGCAATAGAGTGCTGTGATTGGTTGTCGGCGCGCTCGATGCCCAATCACAGCCCTTTATTGACTGTCTCAGCCAATCAGCGCCGGCAAGCTCTGATTGACTGTCTCAGCCAATGAAGGGCTGTGATTGGGCATCGAGCCAGCGCCGACAACCGATCACAGCACTCTATTGCTGGAGGCGGGGTTCTCAAACCTGGCCTACGGCAATAGACTTGGGAGTGCAGGGGAAGCCCGGATCAGCGGCAGAGACCCGGACCGCAGCGACTAGGTGAGTATTACTTTCTTTTTTTTCTATATCTCTAGCTAGCTGGGACTGATTTTCGGGGTAGGGCTTCTATTGAAAGCCCTCCCCCGAAAATCGGTGAGCGGTTAACGCTGCCAAAAACGCGGCACTAAGTGCTGAAACCGCTGCCCATTCATTTCAATGGGCAACGCAGGGCTGAAAACGCCCAAAAATAGAACATGCATCGCTGTCAAAGTGCAGCGTTGGAAGGTGCTGCGTTTTCAGCCCTGTGTGAGCAGCCCCATTAAAATGAATCAATGTGCAGTATAAAAAACAGGTCCGCGCTCCGGGAATATGGCACTCTAATCAACTTTAACCTCACAACGCGTTTCGTCCCCTTGTGGGGACGAAACGCGTTGTGAGATTAAAGTTGATTAGAGTGCCATATTCCCAGAGCGCGGACCTGTTTTTTATACTGCACATTGATTCTTCTGAGCGGCTCTCTACTTGAGAGACGGAGGACGAACGCGGCTCCCCAGCTGACTGGCCCAGCAGGACACCAGGGGATTAAAGGCACAGGCACATATAAGACGACCTGGACAAAGGGTGTTAGTGAGGATCCTATCAAACAGGATCTTCACTAGGCACCGGGTGAGTGTAACATAATACTGTATAATGATCAGATTATGATCATATAGTACACTCTGGCAGCGCTATCCTATTTTTTTATATATTGTTATTAAAATGAATGGGAGTGTTGTACAGCGTTTAGCGCTGGGCTGAAAAGGCAGCGCTCAACGCTGTACAAAACGCCCTGTGTGAGGGAGGCTTTAAACTCCTCTGTGGATTTTGCAATCACCACGTCCTCAGGCACAGAGTTCCACAGTCTCACTGCTCTTGAAGAGCAGTAAAGAACCCCCTTCTATGTTGGTGATGAAACCTGCTTTCCTCTAGACGTAGCGGATGCCCCCTTGTTACCGTCGCAGTCCTGGGTATAGACAGATCATGGGAGAGATCCTTGTATTGTCCCCTCATGTATTTATACATACTGGTAGTTATTTGATCGCTCCTTAGTTGCCTTTTTTCCAGGGTGAAAAGTCCTAATTTTGACTGTGTATTCCAGTCCTCTCATTTCATTTATTAATTTAGCTGCCCTTCTTTGAACCCCCTCAAGCGCTGCACCATCATTCCTGAGCACCAGTCTCCAGAACTGTACACAGTATTCCATGTGGGGCCTGACTAAAGCCTTATATAGTGGAAGAATAATGTTCTCGTCCCTCGCCCCTATACCTCTTTTAACTCTTTCCAATCCAATTTGTATTCTGGTTTTCCTAGGGGGCTTACTCTTTTTCTGTTGTCATACAACGGCGCTATATGCTGGCTAAAGCCAGTACTGCATGAAGTGACACATTGGATTGGCTCTGACAGCAGAGAGGCTGGCAATATACAGTAAGAGAAGCCCGACGGACGTCTTCCAACATCAGAGCTGTACAGCTTTAAATCATAATGTCTTTAGAGGTCAGACAGTGGATTGGAAAGGGTTAATGCACCCTAACACTCTATTAGCTTTTGCAGCAGCTGACTGGCATTGGTTACTTCAGTTTAGTCTACATTCCACTAGTACCCCCAGGTCTTTTTCCATCTCCCTTTTCCCTAGCAGTACCCCATTTAGTGTATATTGGTGACATCCGTTTCTCCTGCTCATGTGCATAACCTTACATTTATCAACATTGAACTTCATTTGCCATTTTTCTACCCAAGTCCCCAGCTTATCTCGGTCCGTTTGTAGCCGCACATTGTTCTCTGTTGCATTGATTATATTGTATAATTTTGTGTCATCTGCAAATATTGATATTTTACTGTGCAGCCCCTCTATCAGGTCGTTAATAAATATATTGAACAGAATGGGGCCTAATACTGAACCCTATGTGGCGCGGTGTCAAATGCTTTAGAGAAGTCCAGATATACGAGATCAATAGACTCTCCCAGGTCCAGCCTAGAACTTAATTAATCGTAGAAGCTGATCAGATTTCTCTGACTTGATCGAGCCCTCATGAACCCATGCTGGTGAGGAGTTATTCCGTTGTTCTCCTTGAGGTATTCTTCGATGGCATCTCTCAGAAACCCTTTGAATATTTTTCCAGTTATTGAAGTGAGACTTACTGGCCTGTAGTTACCAGGCTCTCCTTTGAACCCCTTTTTGTATATTAGAACCACGTTGGCAATGTGCCAATCCATACAACCCCGGTCTTGATAGTGTCCATAAATATAAGAAATAGTGGTCCAGCTATCACATAACTTAGTTCCCTTAGAACCCTTGGATGTATTCCATCTGGACCCAGTGATTTATCGATTTTAATCCTCTGTAACCGGCTCAGTACGTCCTCCTGTTTTAGGTATGCAATATTTTGTGGGGGGTTTGTTATAGTAGCATAGTATGTTAGGCTGAATGCAAACAATGTAATCTATTTTAATACTGCAAGCTGAGCGAGGGAGTATATTACCTGCCCTTATTCTTGTCTGGGGTTCCTGGCACTATGTTCAGCTGTTCAAGATGGCTGTAGCAATTGTCTAGCTACCCAGTGCAAACTGTGCACTGCTCTCTGATTGGCTAGTGCTGATCACAAGAACATCTCTAGTTAATCAGAAAGCAACTATAGCAGATTGGTAGTCCAACACTGCCAATGCACTGTGGGGATTAGGTAGTCTGAGAATTGCGTTTGCCATCTTGGGTGGCCTAAAATGTTACCGGGAACTGGTGTATTGGAGGGATGACAGAGAAGAATAACTGCGGATAATAAACCTCCTCCCACTCAAGTCCAGGAACAGAATTGTGTCTTGAAACTGAAGGGTTGCTTTAAGACGGTTTAGTCTGCGTTTGCACTACTAGACAGTATTAGTAAATCTGCCCTATTATGTAGTGGCCCAATGTGCTATTACAGGCACAGCTCCCATTCAAAAGGACACTGCCTGCAATACCACGCTAGGCCACTGCAAATATACGGAGCTGTTTCCTGCTCCATATACCCTGAAAGCAACCCCCACCAATTAACCATTGGTGACCTGAGGATAGGGCATTAATTTTTTAGAGCTGGAAGCTATCGGTTGGGGTCTCAGTGATTAGGACAGGTAAAGCAGTCTATAATATGAACATGCAGATCTGCAGAGATAAGTTATTCCGCACTTGGAGCTTACATTTGGGTGTGTGACACTTGGTAATAATTGTTTGACATAGAGTTTCCTTATATGAAGAGTAATTGTCTTTAGGTGACATGACAGGCAGCAGCACCAGTTCTGCCAGTCGCTGGGATGTAAATGAGTTTGCAGTTGGCCCAAATGCAGAATCAAAAGACACAAGAAAGTAAAGAGCAGTCAGCGCACAGTTCTCACCGTGGCATTCGCTGACACGCAGTTGCGGATACAGAGTACACACGGGCTGCAATGAATAACCAGAACCAAGCAATTACAAGACTGCTGGAATCATCCCAGTGCTGAAGAGCCTCTCACCGGCCAAAGCAAACACCGTAATGACCCCCGTGAGAGCGGAACGCGGCCGTCTTGTGTCTGATCTCTTTCTGCAATCACAAGCCGACCCAGCGGGGAAAGATGCAAGAAAAGAAGAGTAAATATGACAAAAAGCAAATGATGTAAAATCTGAACAATCTCCTTCGGCTCCAACGGATTGTCCCAACGCTTAAGTGCGTTCACACGTCGCTGGTTTACTGCAGATCTCTCATGGATTCGGGTGCGAATCTGCTGCTTATTTCACCCCTACAATTTGAACTCAACTAAAAAGGTGAAATGTGCTGCAGATCTGCACTTAAATCCACAAAAAATATGCTGCCAATCAGCACCCTTGGGGCTTATTCAGATGACACCCAGAAAACGTGACCATGTGAAGTATTAGGTTCCAATGGGTTCATTCAGATGACCGTAACATAATCGCACTGGGAAGAATGTCATCTACGTGATCATTTATGGTTGTCTGTTTTAAACGCTGTGTGCAAAGATGGGTATTGCCTCATCTCGAGACGTGATACGTGGTAAGCTCCCAAAGACTTCTATGAAAGCTGGAAAAAAGGGAGGGGGAGTTAGTTACCCTGCGTACAACGCTGGGAAAAGAAGACAGCTGGCCAAAGGTGTGACTTCGAACTCGAGGGCCCCAATGCAAAACCTGTTACAGGGCCCCCATCTATAATGTTTTATTCATAGTACTGGGCCCCCTAAGGCTCCTGGGTCCGGGTGCAACCGCAAACCCTATAGTTACACCCCTGCAGCTCGCCCTATTTAAGCATCCTTAGGCCTAATGAGGGCTGAAAATAAGAATTACGCACCTCTCCGCACGCTCCGGATCTTCCTTTCTTCGTGGCCGGATCTTCTCTCCATCGCGGCCGGATCTTCTTTCTTTGGCTCATCCACCAGGCCGAAGAAAGAAGATCCGGCCGCGAAGAAGGGAAGATCCGGACGGCTTCCATAGGCTTCAATAGAAGCCTGCGGGAGCCGTCCCCGCGGGAGACCCGCACCTAAATGGAGTTTACCTGCGGAGCGGATCCGCGTGCAGGAAAAACGCTGCGGATTGTAATTCCTAATTTGCCCGTGGACATGGGGCCTTAGTCATTCCGAGCATTTTCTTTGAATTGTTGCTCGCTTCTGCATATAATTTAATATTCATGGCGCAGCGCCCTGTGTGAATGCCATGAAATACGCAAGTAAAGATTGGGATTCAAATCTTCATTCATGCGAATGAATGCCCATAAAACGCAACCATGTGAAGCAATGAATTCCAATAGATTCATTCAGGCAATCAATTGTTTGCTGCGTAAAACATTTGTGCCGTGAAAAACAGCACATACGCGACCATTTTTGGTCGTCTGTTTTATACGTCGTGTGTAAAGATAGGTCTTTCCCTATCTTTTAATGTGATACACTGAAAGCTCCCATAGACTTCAATGGAAGCCGAAAAAAAAGGGAGGGGGAGGGAATTCCCCGCCATACAATGCTGGGAAAAGAAGACAGCTGCCCTAATTAACAATTGACATTCTGAACATTTTACAGCGATCGTTGGTTTTCATCGCTTCAGTGTATTATTTAATATTTGCGCAGCAGCGCCCCGTGTGAATGGCATAAAATACGCCAATAAGTGCATTTGTGCGATGAGCTTTGCTTTTTTCTGTTCGCCCCTGCATGTTGTACTGTATATTTTTGTGCGAGCAATTTGTGCGTATTTGTGCAAAAAAACACGCAATCGTGCTCCCATTGAATTGTGTAATTTCCGACGAAATGCGCAGGAAAAAAGAGCATAATACATATTTTTTACATGAACACAATGTGCGCATGTGAATTAACCCATTGAAATCAATAGGTTCTATTTGCTGCAAACGTGTTCGTGTGAATTTGTGCTTAGAGTTACAGCAGAAAATCTGCAGCAGTTTTGTCCTCCATATGTGAAGGGGATTTGCTTTCATCTCATTCACTTTGATAGTAAACTGTTAGGGTTTTTCTGCAGTGTTTGTGAACGCACCCTGAGGTTCAACAGCACATGGCGTGACTGAGAGATCCCACTGCTGCTGTATGTAGAGTTATCACTCCAGAATATAATGTTATTGCAGGAATCGCTCCCTTTAACTTTGCAGAGTGAAAAATGCTAAAGTTTTACCTTGCAGTACATGACAACCGCCTGTAGGTGGTGTCTTGGTCTTCTTAAGAACTGACAAAGCAGGATATGAAATGTAATAAATCTGCGTCTCTTTATTCTGCAGCTTACAAGAAAGCATTGAAGAGTCCCTGTGTAAAATTACACAATATATTTATAACATATATCTCTATATTTGGGGTGCTGATCTACAACTCGTGGGCTAGCAGTGCTGAATGTGTGTAAACAAAGAAGAATGATTGGACAGGAGGCAGACGTCGGTCCTTAAAGTCCCATAATGGAGGCTCTGTGGTAACATAAAGGGCAGGGTGATAATGTAGATTGCATCCGATTCCCTTCTAGCGAGCGGCTTCAGCCTCTACGTTCCTCGTAAGCATCAGTTCTGTACAGAGCTGCACGCGGTTCTGTAAGTCAGACCGCACTTTTCACCAGGATGGGCGTTTTGCATCCGTTCACATCTGGCGCTTCTCTGCTTTCTGTTCTGCGCAGCAAGATTCAGACGGGTTGTCCAAGATGAGCCGCTGGGGCCAACAGCAGAAATTGTCGCCGTCTTGCCTGGCGCCATAGTCACATTCTTACCAGACGGGCATGGTCCCTGCGGGGAATTGTGTGTCACCTGACTGGAGGTCACTGAAGGCTTTCTGGATGAGAGAGAGTAAAGAGATTATGGGCGACCTTTCACATGAGATTGAATTATGCCGCCGTGCACACCGCAAGCCGCCAAAATCCACAGCTAGACCTCTAGATTGTGGTGTGGAATTCCGCAGCTGCAGATTTGGCTGCGTCCTGTGGCGTAATTCTGTCCTGAGTGAAAGGTCCTTAACAGGTTTCTCCTACTAGAAGTTCTGCGACTTTCTAATATACTTTGTGTATGAATTCCTGACCAATTTCAACATCTCTGCTTGCTGTCAGTACATAAAACATTTGATTTTTTTTTTTATATCCAGAGGCTAAAAATCCGTACAGATCTTATATTTCTCACAGCTGAAGCTTTTGTTTAATTGTTTCTGCTGCAGGCAATCCTCTGTGAGATAAACAGATAAACATCAGCGGCACGAATCTACCTCCTGTTTGCTACAATGTATCAGTGAAGTAAAATGTTTAACTAAGGCTGGTCTCCCACGACCAGATTTGAATTGCGGAATCCGCGATCATCACCCATGCGGACGATCTGCGATATTCTGCATTCATTTAAAAAAATAGAACATTCGCATGTCCGATTGCGATTTCCGCTCACGGAAATTAAATTGCACTATGTTCTATTTTTGAGCGGCTTCCATACGGATGTCTTCCATTGTAGTCAATAGAAGCTGTCCAACCTGCAGACAGGTCGTGGGTACCCACATCAGCGCCTAGCGACGGTGCGGGACAAACAGAGTTTTGAAAAAAAAAAATCTGTACTGCGCATGAACGACGGCAGCCTGCCACAGGCATCTGCGATACAGATATTCAAAGGTACGCGCGGTCGGCGGACAGGGCCGGATTCCATTGCGGGCTCCCGCATGCAGAATCCGACCCGTCCATGTGAGACCGGCCTGAGGGTGGATTCAGACTAGCGCTGGCACAGAGCGTAGTTGTGTCTGAATGAGGGGCATTGATTCCCCTTCGCCAGCTTTTCAAACTTTACGCCAGGGAACAGGCAAGAAAACATAGGACTTGCCCTATCTTCGCCACAGGTAGTGAATACATCATGCAGGAAAAATCGGGCAGTCGCTATCTTCCTGCGTTTTCTTTCAAACTCTTGTACCCTGGCATGGAGTTTGAAACGCTGATAGTGAAAACGAAACCACTGAAATAAATTGGTATCGGTGGTTTCGTTTTGTCCTGTTAAGTGTGCCCGGATGCGTACTAGTGGTGAACTGCCGTTGATGCTGATGGCACCCCAACCAAGGCTGTGTGGCACTCCAAAATGGCAGACTGACCAGCCTGACTGCTGCGTTACCTTCTGACCCTCATCTGGTGATCATTATTGCTTAGGCAGAATCTTAATTTGTCACTGTAGACCTCGCTTTGCATTTGTCACACCAGATCATTATGGAGCGGCACCACTGCAAGGATCCACAACGATGGTGCAGTGTGAGGGGCAATCTTCACAATGGATGCCTTGTCCCCAAACCTGCCTCAGCCAATCTTTGTGGAACGGTCAGCGTCGATATTCGGGCATCCAAATCTGTCTGTACACCCCTATGAATGGTGCCAGATGTGGAGCAACTCTTGCATAATGTGCTACAGTCCCACTATTCTAAAATTGATGCATAGTTGTGGCATCCCGTCGAGTTTTTGTTGCATTATCATGCAAAGATCAACCTGCTGTACGAAGCTCTAGGATGAAACCTTTAGTAAAGTCGTCCTTTTAAAGGGGTTTTCTGGTCATGAACTATTGATTATCTATCGTTAGGATAGTTAATCACCGGGGACCCGCTGCACGGGATTCCCAGCAATCACATGATCACCCAGCCCGGTTGCAGCAGACCAGAAGTGCATCATAGGAGATGGGATCAGAAGTAGCTTAGCTGGCCTTATGATCATTGTAATGAATGGGAGCTGAAACAGTTATTACACTTCCGCCTTAAACTCTGGGAACGAGCACAGAAGTGTAGTAGTTGCTTCAACTCCCATTGATCTCAATGGAAGTGAAGCCAGCCAAGTAACTTCCTCTCCAGTTCCCTAAAATGCACATCTGGCCCACTGCACTGACAGCCAGGCCAGGTGATCAGGTGATCACCGGGGATCCCAAGTGGCAGGTCCCGGCTGATTATTAAAACACCTTTAATGAAATGGCTCTCAACAGCATCTTTACGCCTTCATCCTTATCAAGAAACAAAGCAGTTTCCATGAACATACCAACGTCTCCTAAGTTAGCTTGACTGATTGTTTTCCCCCATTTACGACACTCCCAGATCACGTGATTACCCCGAAACTGCAGCAATTTGCATAACTTGTTTATCTGAACATACCCTGAAAATCATAATGCTTACTAGAATCTTCCTGGTGTGAAGTGTTCTCTGTGAAGTAATGTACATTGAGTATTATCTTTTGGACATAAAAAGGAATCTTCCCACTCACTGACAGCAAGCAGAGGTGCTAATAAGGTTGACCAGATTCCAGCTTCCATGTGTGTTAGGAAATTCGTTCTGATGGGTGAACCTGTTCTATATTATTGTCTTACCTCAAACTTGCTGATAAAATCAGCAAATATCCCAAAGAAAGCCTCAGTGGTAGAGCCCTTAGGGTCCTCCCCGAAGTAGGAGCAGACTTTAAAGAAATCCTCCATGGCCCGATGCTGCAGCGTGTCCAGACTCTGCATACAAGGGAATGTGTTCTCAAGGAATGTCTGAGGAGCGAGCAGGGTTAAGGATGCTTAAGGTATTACTGCTTAAGTATGATTGATTTTCTACCAGCACTGAAGGTCCTTTGATGCATATGAAGAATGTAAAAACTGTTTTCTAATATCTTGCTTCTAAGCTGAGATATGATTGTTTGAAATTTTAGGCCCAGAGCCTGAGGCTGCACTACTGAGAGATTCAAAGATTCTGATGACATCTTCCCTTCTGATTTCTTTCAGGGGCATTTGCTGATTCAGATTCATTGTTGTCTCTATGACAACCCTGCACCTGACAGAGAGTAGGAAGAGTATGTTACTTTAGACTTTCTCAGTAGTGCAGCCTCAAGCTTTAGGCCTGAAACTTCAAACAATCCTATCTCAGCTTAGTAGCAAGATTTGAGAAAACGGTTTTCACAATTTTAATGTACTTTGAAAGAACTGTTATAGAAACGTCACTATAAGTGTGTTGCAATCTTCATCCAAGTACTCCCCATTATGTGACCCTAACACAGCCCCTCACTTAGTGCTAATACATGGGGTGGATACACTCATAGTGAGTGGGAACTTGTCCTCAGGGGAGCTGGTCATCCGGCTGCAGGCATTTTTAATCTCCTGGATAGTCAGGTGTAGGTCACTCAGGTCAGCAGTGAGTGACCTCTGGTTTACTGGAGAAGAAACAGATGATACATCATACAGATTATTGTCATACAGCCAACAGAGTAGTTAGTTACATAGTAACCCCATCACTAATTGTTGCTATTTGTAGTAATGAGTCCTTTTATTATGTAACACTGAGAATTAAAACAACCCCTAATTTCTTGAGCTCCCCCTAGTGGTGGCTGCAGGAAAACCGTTAGGACAGATTACCTTTGGCAGCAAGAGGCACAGTGGGAAGATCCTTGGCAAAGCTTAGCAGCTCAGGAAAATGCTGGCTGAGGGATTTGGCGAGTATGTGCAAAAAGGTGAACTTCCCATCTACTGTCTTTGTGGTGTTGAGCTGTGAAAATAGGTTAAATGAGTCAAACACATAGGAAAAGTTTGACAAATGACATCACAGTGGAACACCAGTTTGGCACTAAACTCTGGCAACTCTTATAATTTCTAGTTATAGTGATAAGTTTTATTTTTCAGCTTGTTTGAACTTTGTTACATAGAAACCATCAACAAGCTGCTGTTGTAGGCAGACTTAGGGTGTCCATAGTGTATAAATCTGTATGCAAAGTGCTCCCCCTTGTGGCAGCTGGACATAGACAAAATATTAAAATGTATAGTGGGAAGTGCTGTTTAACAACCTCTCTGTGGGGGATCCTGGGTATAAGGAAGGCAAGGGCCTGGCAGCACTAATTATAATCCGCCTCTGATTCAGGGATCACATTATACATTATACTGGGAGTGCAGTAAATGGCCTGTGCCTCTGATCAGCTTGTTATCCCCTACATCTTTGCATGTAAATCAGACTATTTGGAATAAAGCTGAAAGGAATCTGTCAGTAGCCTGGCTGCTTGTTGACAGTTTCCATGTAGGCACACATTTTTCTTTTAAGCTGTACAGAGTGTAAATGATCTGAAAAAGGGAATGAAGAAATATCCCGAAAGTTATATTTGCTGAGCACATAAGACATGCAGTACCTCTGTTAGAAAGTTAATCTTGAATCCAGTTGTCCTGTTAGTTTTGGGTTGTCCATCGTTCAGATAGTTTCCCATAGCTAGAACAAACTGCAATGACAAAGTATATATCATATAATGTGTTACTAGTCATGTACGAGTATACTGGCATAATCCCCTGGACCGTATACCTTAAAGGAGAACACATGTTTTAATAGATGATGAAAAGTACCAATCAGGACGGATACAAGAAAAAACTTGGTTATCTCAAAATATTAATATGGTTGAACTGTAATTCTTCTTTGTGCCTCACAAATACAGCAGTGTAAGGAGGGAGTGAATACATTTGAGGTAATATAATGTTAATGCTATCACTATCTTCGCTACAGAGCTACGGAAAATGTCATGACTGCAGTATCTGATGGCACATAGGATTTAGTTGTAGTCTGTAACCATGGAGACACATAAATCTACAGCACTGTGCAAACGTTTTGGGCAAGTATAGAACAAATGCTGCAAGGAATGCTTTTAAAAAAAGAAGCCTTAATCCTTTCCAATCCAATGTCTGACGTCTTCAGACATTCTGATTGAAGGCTGTACAGCTGCGATGTTGGAAGACGTCCGTCAGGATATTTTTACTGTATATTACTGGCCGCTCTGTTGTCAAAGGCCTCTGCAGCATGTCCCATACCGCAGTACAGGCTTTAGCCAGCAGATGGCGCCATTGTATAATGGCAGAAAGAGAAAACCCCTAGGAAACCCTGAATCCAAAATTGGATTGCAAAGGGTTAAGGCTGTTTTAACACTGCAGAGAAAATCGTGCAAGATTGTGTGTTGCAATGAGTGTCTGCAGGCAGCAGTGAAGCATGGTGGAGAGCAGTACAATAATGAGTATCTTTAGGCAGCACTGTAGCATGATGGAGAGCGGTACAATAATGAGTGTCTGCAGGCAGCAGTGAAGCATGGTGGAGAGCGGTACAATAATGAGTGCCTGCAAGCAGTGGTGAAGCATGGTGGAGAGCGGTACAATGAGTGCCTGCAAGCAGCGGTGAAGCATGGTGGAGAGTGGTACAATAATGAGCGTCTGCAGGCAGCAGTGAAGCTGGGTGGCGAGTGGTACAATAATGAGTGCCTGCAGGCCGCAGTGAAGCATGATGGAGAGCGGTACAATAATGAGCGTCTGCAGGCAGCAGTGAAGCATGTTGGAGGTTCCTTGCAAGTTTGAGGCTGCATTTTAGCAAATGGAGTTGGGAATTTAGTCAGGATTAATGGTGTCCTCAATGCTGAGAAGTACAGGTAAATACTTATCCATAGTGTAATATCATGAGGGAGGCGTCTGATTTGGCTAAAACAACCCCAAACATACAACCAATGTCATTAAGAATTATCTTCAGTAACGAAGAACAAAGAGTCCTGGAAGTGATGATATGGCCCCACAGAGCCCTGATCTCATCATCATCCAGTTTTTCTGGGATTACATGAAGAGACAGAAGGATTTGAGCAAGCCGACATCCACAGAAGATCTGCAGCTTCTCCAAAATGTTTGGAACAACCTCCCTGCTGAGCTCCTTCAAAAACTGTATGAAGTGTACCTAGAAGAACTGATGCTGTTTTGAAGACCAAAGTTGGTCACACCAAATATTGATGTGATCTACATTTCTCTTTTGTTCAGTCACTTTGCATTTTGTTAGTTGACAAAAATAATCTATGAACGCTTCTATTTTTGAAAGCATTCTTATGGCTGGTTTAGATGCAACGATAATCGCTCAAAAGATATCGCTCAAGCGACTTTTGAGCGATCATCGTTGTGTCATTTACAGCACAAGATGAACGATCACCTAGCACTGCCAGCGGAGGATGCAGAAAACAAGTAGGGTGTCCCCGCTTGTCTTCTGCATCCAGCTGTCCCCCCACTCCGAGCGCCCAGCTGTTATACAGCCTGGCGCTCGGCGCAGAGGATGCGGAAGACAAGCGGGGTGTCCCTGCTCGTCGTCTGCATATACCTGTTCCCTCGCTCTGAGCGCCCAGCTGTTATACAGCTCGGAGTGGAGGATGCAGAAGACCAGTGGGGTGTCCCCTCTTGTCTTCTGCATACAGCTGTTCTCCGCTCCGAGCGCCCGGCTGTTAAACAGCCGAGCGTTTGGAGCAGAGGATGCTGAAGACAAGCATGGTGTCCCCGCTTGTCTTCTGCATACAGCTGTTTTCTGCACGGAGCGCCCGGCTGTTATACAGCCAAGCACTCCGTGCCAGGTATGGCAAACAGGGCTGGGCCGCTCTGTTCTTCATACTCAACCTGTTATCATGGAGCGGGATACAGCTGAAACAATAGTATCAGCTGTATCCCGCTGTGAATCCCTGATAAGACTCTTGTTTTCTTTCAGCACGCTGAACGACGAGTGACAGGATAATGAAAACTGCACAATGTCAGTGCAGTTAGACACAACGATTATCACTCAAAAGACGGCTTTTGAGCAATAATCGTTGTCTAAATGGGCCTTTACTCGGCAGCATTTTTTTCACACTTTTGCAAAGAACTGTACATAATGGTAAGACTTCTTTGCAGAGTTGCTCCATTGTCCAGTTTACATACACTGAAGTTGTAAAATGATTGCAAAAGTAAAACATAATCTATGTAGCTTCAAAACTGAGCTTTAGGGCCTCTGTCCACAGGCAAAATTTCACTGCGTTCCCCGTGATGATAATCCGGCCGCGGGGAACGCAGTGAACGCTTGCCATAGTGTTGCTATGGAAAACGCAGCCCCCCTGTCCACGAGCGGAGAATCACAGCGATTCTCCGCCCGCGGCCGGCAGATCGCAGCTTGCTGGGAATTGCCGCGATTCTCCACGGTGAGCCTATCTGTCAGACAGGCTCACGGCGGAGATCTGTCTGCCGGATCCTGTTCCCCGGCGGCGGCTCCAGCGGCAGAGATCCGCCGTGAGATATCGCAACGCCCGTGGACAGGCAGCCTTAAAGGTGTTGTGCCATGATAGAAAGTTAAGCCTCATTTAGAAGGGACGAATGTCAAGCAAACGATGCCTGACACTCGTCCCTGCACATACTAGCTTGTATCGCTGGCTCACAACAGGGCGGCAGGAGCAGATTTCAGTTCTCGCCCCCCCACCCCCACCCCTCTCCATTCAGTTAACATAGTGGCCATTCATTACTGAACGGTTATCCTGTGTACTTGCATGCCACACCACACTGCCTTACAAGCTTTGAATTTTCATTTGAGGGAATATAGTGATTATAGTAATGATTTAAGGGAATTGTTTTTGATTTGTACTGAATTTCTTCTCAAGCATAATTATTTTGTTTGATAATCTATTTTATTTACAGTTAGTAGGAGCCCCTGTGGCAGTGATGGTGAACCTTTTAGAGACAGAGTGCCCAAACTGCAACCCAAAACGCACTTATTTATCACAAAGTGCCAGCACATCAGGGGGCGGGGCTTATCATGACATGATTTTACCCCCGTCATTCTAAAAAGGATCTGGCCGCTTCAAAACAGACAGCGTGCAGATTGTGACTGCTTTTTGGATGTAGAAATCCTGCAGAATGTCCTCAGCGGAAAATTCTGCAGCTTTTCCGCATCCAAAAAGCAGTTAAAATCTGCACGCTGTCTATTTTGAAACAGCCCTGCCCATTTCCACCACATGTAAACATACCCCAGTGGTAATAGTGATCCCCCCCCCAGCGATAATAGTGACCGACCCCCCCCCCCCCAGCAATAATAGTTACATCCCACAGCGGCCCCCAGTATAATAGTGACATCACACAGCGGCCCCCCAGCAGTAATAAGAGTGACATACCCCAGCGGACCCCCAGCAGTAATAATGCCGTCCCCCAGCAGTCCCCCAACAGTAATAATGCCCCCCCCCCAGCAGTCCCCCAGCAATAATAATGCCCCCTCCCCCCCCAGCGGTTCCCCCAGCAGTCATAATACCCCCCCCCCCAGCAGTCACAATGCCACTCCCAGCGGTCCCTCAGCAATAATAATGCCCCCCTCCTCCCAAGCGGTTCACCCAGTAGTAATAATGCCCCCCAGTGGTTCCTCCAGCAGTCTTAATGCCCCCCCCAGCGGTCCCCCAGCAGTCATAATGCCTTCCCCCCCACAACGGTTCCCCCAGCAGTTATAATGTCCCCCCCCCCCTTCCCCAGCGGATCTCCTGGCAGTCATAATGCCTCCCCTCCCCCCCCCCAGCGATTCTCCCAGCAGTCATAATGCCCGCCCCTAGCCCCACATACTTACCCCTCCTCCTCGTGGGAGCGCCGTTCCTCTTCTGCCTGATCCCAGGTGCACACTGATCGCAGTGTGCTGTTGAATGCCTCCTCCACCTGCTCTTGCGGAACAAAGTAGAAGACGTCGGTGTTACGGCACTCTGCCCCCCGAGCGCCAGGTGGGGTGCCCTGAACTTCCCGCACCCCACTGTCCCTGCCTACTTGCCTCGGCCTGGCTAACCCCAGGCGGACAACTGGGCGGCAGTCCCTGCTCTGGCTAGGGACCTGGCGACTACCTAGATGGAACTTACCTAAAGGGGGACAGAGTGCCGACAGAAGAGGCAGGTGGAACAGACCAACAGAACTACAAAGCAGAGGAAGGCTGGAGATGGAGCTCACAGGCAAACTGGAAGGAAACTGGATAGCAACTAGTGCTGACTGAGACAGACTAGAGGCTAACAGAACCAACAAGACAAAGACTGGGCAATAGATAATTAGAAGGAGTTGACCGGCAACTAGGGACTGGCTGAGGGTAACTGCAGACAGACTGGCTAGGTGCATGCAGAACCAATAACTGGCAGTGAGCTCAATTCACTGCCAGTCTCTTAACCACAAGGCTCCGCCCAGGGGCGGAGAGTGGGGGGAGGCAACTCCACCCACTGCTGTATAAGAAGAGCGGAGGAGTGTGGGCGGCACCCTATGGGCAGACAGGCTTACGTCGCCGCCCACCGGCCACCCCAAGCCGCTGGGAGAACCCCGACACAGAGCTCCAGGCCGCCGTAGCGACGCGCGCCGACCGCGGGACCCCGTGCCGCCCTGCATGGTAACAGTCGGGGGATGGGGAAGGAGGATCCCGGCTGCACACTGACGTCACAGTGTGCGCCGGGATCAGCGTAGATAGCAGCGCTGAATGAATCTCAGCAGGGGAGCCGCGGCCCCTGCAGGCATTTGCTAATGTAGTGAGCGGCCGATGGTGACGCGTGCCAGCAGGGAGGGCGCTGCGTGCCGCCTCTGACACGCATGCCATAGGTTCGCCAACACTGCCCTATGGGCTCCAAATTCTCACCTAGCCTGACAATATTGTATATGGCGCGGTGAGAGCAATTTCATATTTTTCCTATAAATAATCCCTGTGTTGGCAGTGTGGTGTGGTATGCTAGATACTTGGATAATATCATTGTGGAGATTCCCAATGCTGTATGTAACACCATTGTAAATGCTTCCCACGAACTCCAGGATTTTCTTAAATATATTTATAACACGTCATCTAAAATTTACACTTAATTATGATTTGAAGAAAATCAATTTCTTGGATCTTCTCTTACAAACGAATCCATCCAAAAATGGTATAGACATTTCATTATTTCGAAAACCAGGATCCAGCAACACTATCCTTAAGGGCTCATGTCCACGGGCGGGTTTGAATTCCGGGATCCACGTGGGGCACCTGTGTGGATGATCCGGAGTTCAAGCTGCCCATAGAAAATCATGGGTGCCCGCAGCTTAATTAAAACATGTGGGTTTGTTTTACGAACCCTCCAGTCCAGAAAACAAATCACAGCATGCTCCATTTTGCTGCAGATCCCGTGGGGACGGCTTCTATTGAAGTCAATGAAAGCCCTTCAATCTGCAGCACACCCGGAACTGTCACTCTGGGTGTGCCGCAGATCCTGCGGGAAAGCAGGAGATTTAAAAAAAAACAAAAAACTCCACTGCGTATGTGCGGGGGGCGTGCCGACTAGCGGGCCCGTCCACATGCACGGTGAAGACGACGGAGGACCCGCACACATCCGGACTGGTAAGTAATGTCCTCATGCCGCTGGGTGGAATCCCGCGGTGGGGCTCCCGCCCACGGAACCCAACCCGCCCGTGGACATGAGGCTTAAGGCTTCCTTCCCACGGACAGATTTATTATCTATTGAACCTAATAGCACAATGCCTACAGTGCGGAATTCCGCACCGTAAAATCTCCCGTCCTCACCCGCGGCATGCTCTATTTGTGTACGCGCGGACGGCTTCCATTGCAGTCAATGGAAGCCGTTTGTTAACGCTATCTTCCGCTGTAGCACAGCGGAAGATAGCGTAAAATCGCTTCTCCGCCTACCGCCGCCGCGTGTCATGTGACGTGGCCGGCGTCTCACATGACGCTGCGGCGCGTCATGCGAGAGAGAGGACGCCGGATCCGCAGGTAAGCTTGGGATCTCTGGGGGGCGCCGTGACGGTCTCCGCCGCGGAAGTCACGCGGCGGAGCCCGTCATGGCCGTGTGCAGCCGGCCTAAAGCTACTAGCTGTCATCCACCGCAAACCATTCGTGCTATACCAATAGCGGAATTCGTCAGAGCCAACAGAATCTGTACAAACTCTGTAACTTATAATACATCAGAGAAGGAGATATGTAGGAGATTATCTGACAGAGGATATAGTACCCAGGTCTTAAGGAAAAGGAAAACTGACAGAAAATCTTTACAAAGAGAGAACACAAGATATGATAATAAGTCGGATAAAATCACTTTCACTACACTATACATAGTAAGGGATTTCCGGAAATTAAAAATAATTTGGTATGTTCCTCCCCAAATTGAAATAAGATAAAGCTGAAAAAATCCTGGGGAATGGTGTATTATGTGTACCACATAGAAAAAAAGCTATAGGTGATAGATTATCCAGTAATAGGGTTTCCTATAAAAACATTAACTGGATAAAAATGAATGGATTTTATAATGTGCAGATTCACGTTACGGATGGTGCAAATATACATCAAATAAAACCAATACTCAGACAAAAGTAACAAAATATAAAGTAAAAAAGCTTTATTAATTGTAAAACCGCAGGAATTATTTCTATTCTCACATGTACTCAATGTGATTTCTTATATGTGGGTTGCACATCCAGGAAACTCCATGGGAGAATGTCTGAACATTTAGGAGACATCCAGAAAGGAAATGTAGGCAGCTCAGGAGTCGCCAAGCATTTTATAAAAATTCCTAATGGGATTGTTGGGGGTTTCTCATGTTACGCTATAGAAAAAAATTTGCAAGAATAGAAGACAAACCGTGATAATGCAGGATATGATCAGGAGGGAAGCATTCTGGATTCCTGAATTGAATATCAGATATCCATATGGTATGAATTACAGATTGCATTTATTTAGTATTTATTGACTCATATTTTAATATTTTCATATATTTTATATAAAATAGAATAAATAACAATAAATGTATTAACAAATTATTGAAATTATTTATTTAATTATTTCATACCATAAATTAAGTACCATATATACTCAAGTATAAGCTGAGTTTTTCAGCACATTTTTTGTGATGAAAAAGCCCCCTTGGCTTATACTTAGCGAAGTTAAAAAAACAAAACATAAAACACGCAATACTCACCTCCCAGCCAGCATCTGTGTTCCCAGCGCGATGCTCTCCTTGGCGGTGCTTCAGAGCGCCCGCCAATTACAGACGGCGCTCGATTATTCACAGCCATTCAGTGAATGACATCACTGAATGGCTGTGATTGGTTTATCGAGTGCCAGCCGTGATTGGCTGGTGCTCAATCCAATCACAACGCTTCCTCACACAGCTCTGACGGTGGGGAAATTCAAAACCGAGCCAGGGAGATGACAACGGGGAGAAGTCTGAAGCAGCTTGCCGCGCCGCTGGGAAGAGCATTGGGCCGGGGACAGAGACGCCGGCTGGGAGGTGGGTATTGCATTTTTTCTTTACCTAGTATATATCCGAGTACAGCTAGGCTTATACTCAAGTCAATAAGTTTTCCCAGTTTTTCATGCTGAAATGTATTGACTCGGCTTATACTCGAGTATATACGGCAATAAATAAATGAATTCAGCAATGAATTAATATCATATACATTAGGTTGCATATCTCAGATATTTGTATTTATTAGGTAGGGATAGAACACATCTTTTATGATTATTGAGGATGCCTTGGGAAGCTTTTCAAAGGTATACTTTAGTTTTTCTCCTGAGTAAAGTTCCCCTAAAACAAATTCCCACTTCTCATTTAACAGCAGGTGATTTGAACGTTACCTGATTGCATTCATTTCTGTGGAACCCGGTCATTGTTCTTCTCGGTGAGCAACAGAACACAGGTACTCTCTTTTCTACCTTTCTTTTAATCAATTTAACGATTTGTATTTGCTATATATGTTATGTCTGTGGTACAATGTTCAGCTGTTGACAAAGGCCATTTGGCTGAAACGCGTTCAGCGTTCTTAAATGCCGTGTTTGTGAGCTGTATGCTATCTTACTAATAAAGAAGACTTCACAGTGGTAGAAGCTCCCCTCATTTTCTTTTTTCCTTTCACTGGAGTCCGTCTGCTTGCCGATGGCCACCTGAGGATGCTTCTCCCGCTGAAGCTTCCTAATATTACCGAGGCATTGCAGGAGAGGTGAGCCCATACCTTTATTTATGTTTTTCACTTGTGAGTAGGGCTAATTTTACACCATTGTAGCCCTTTAAAAAAAAATTAATTGGCTGGACCTGGGCTGGCATCAGCACCTGGCAAACCTGGGCGGGCGCCAAGGCCCACTGAGCCTGGTGGTGGGGCAACCCAGGGAGGATCAATCTGGTCCTCATTCTTTGAAATAAATTGTATCCATGTTTCTACTAGACAGATACAAGTGGCCATGGAAAGTTGGAGTTGACCCTGGGCTGGACAACCATTTAAACCCCAGTATTTTGGCTAGATCATGACGCTCTACGGGAGTTAAAGCGATGGTGGCGGATGGTTGTCGACTTACATATACAACATGCTGACTTGAGAGACAAGACTCCTTAAACTTCCACCTCCTCCAGAAGACACTCGCCCAATTAATTGTTACCCACCTGCCCTCTTCTTACAGTGAGCTCAGCAAGATTCCTCAACATTATGAATCACTTCAGACACAATGAGAGCGTCTAAAGTAATAACTGACTAGAGATGGGTACAGAGACTGGCACATAATTGGCATATAGAGCAGGCTTGGATATTGCTCACAGGGAGATATAACATCAAATTGTGCCCCTGGTGGGCAGTCTTTTGGGGGTTTAAAAAGACCTAATAATGTACGGTAGTACTGCCATATACCACCTTACCAAGATGTTGTATACAGTGAAGTCTCAGCTACACTCACTCAGGTGAGTCCGCACCATCCGCAGCGGCATCCGGCTCTGACTGGTCCACAATGTTAACCCCTTACATGCTGCAATGGATGTTGAATGCGGTGTGTAAAGGGTTCACAGAGGAAGGGCGCTCCCTCTGTTATGTCATTGGTACTCTGCCATGTAATCACAAAGGGCCAATGAGTTGCCATAGCAACAGTCTGCCATGGCCTGTGATCACTATGGGAAATGATAATGCATTGCAGTACAGAAATACTGTAATGTATTACGTACATAGTAACATAGTATGTTAGGCTGAAGGGAGACAACGTCCATCTAGTTCAGCCTGTTTCCAACCCCCCTCCCCCCTTGTTCCAGAGGAAGGCAAAAAAGAACCAATGAATAGTATCGCAGGTTCAAGTTCGCTACAGGCACATAAAAAAAAAGTAAAAGTAGTTTGAAAAGAAAGTAAAAGGGTATTTAAAAAATAAACCCTTTTTGTGCACTTTCTCCTCTCTTTTGAAAAAAGAAAAACCCAAATATTTGGAGTCAGCGCATCTGTGCCAGCCCGTACAATAAATTGTACACACATTTTATCCTGCACAGCAATTGATACAAAACAAAAAGCAAAGATAAAAAAATCCAAAAAACATAATAAAAGACGTAAAAAAAATATATGTTCACCAAAATAGTAGCAAAAATCTACAGCTTGTCATGCTCGCACAGAGCTCTGTCAATGGGAAAATAAGTTATTGGACTTTGAATGTAGCGATGCAAACATTTTTTTTTTTTTCCAAAAAAGGGTTTTTATGGTACAAAAGCGGAAATAAACTCAAAAAAAGTATAATTTTGGCATTGTCGTAATTGTACCAACCCGCAAAAAAAAATTATGTAATTTGTGCAACATGATTATTGCTTTAAAAAAAAAAAAAACACTGCAGAATTTAACTGTTTTTCTCCCTACCATCTCCCCAAAAAATAGTTACACAACACATTATATCTACTGAAAAATGGTACCAAAAAACTACAACTTGCCATACAAAAAACAAGCCCTTGTACGGCCATGTCAACGGAAAGATAAAAAAGTTATAGCTTTTGAATAGTGGAGAGGAAAATCCCCCCCCAAATTTTTGCACCCTAATGGCCAAAATTGGCCGCATCACTAAGAGGTTGAGAACCAGACAACTACTATAAAGTTCCTTAATTCTTTCTTGATATCCATTATGACCCACACCTCATATCATCTGCTCTGAAGGGCAGATCTCATCCCCGAGGACGTCTCTAAACCAGCAGCTAGTGGGGCAGAGCCTAATTATATCAAAAGCAAAGTTCCCTGTTACAATGACAAGTACGCATTAGTACATACTGGAGATGGGCCGGGTCATTAGTACATACTGGAGATGGGCCGGGTCATTAGTACATACTGGAGATGGGCCGGGTCATTAGTACATACTGGAGATGGGCCGGGTCATTAGTACATACTGGAGATGGGCCGGGTCATTAGTACATACTGGAGTTGGGCCGGGTCATTGGTACATACTGGAGATGGGCCGGGTCATTGGTACATACTGGAGATGGGCCGGGTCATTGGTACATACTGGAGATGGGCCGGGTCATTAGTACATACTGGAGATGGGCCGGGTCATTAGTACATACTGGAGATGGGTCGGGTCATTAGTACATACTGGAGATGGGCTGGGTCATTAGTACATACTGTAGATGGGCCGGGTCATTGGTACATACTGTGGATGGGCCGGGTCATTGGTACATACTGTAGATGGGCCGGGTCATTGGTACCTACTGTAGATGGGCCGGGTCATTGGTACATACTGTAGATGGGCCGGGTCATTGGTACATACTGTGGATGGGCCGGGTCATTGGTACATACTGTGGATGGGCCGGGTCATTGGTACATACTGGAGATGGGCCGAGTCATTGGTACATACTGGAGATGGGCCGGGTCATTGGTACATACTGTGGATGGGCCGGGTCATTGGTACATACCGTGGATGGGCCGGGTCATTGGTACATACCGTGGATGGGCCGGGTCACTGGTACATACCGTGGATGGGCCGGGTCACTGGTACATACCGTGGATGGGCCGGGTCACTGGTACATACCGTGGATGGGCCGGGTCATTGGTACCTACTGTAGATGGGCCGGGTCATTGGTACCTACTGTAGATGGGCCGGGTCATTGGTACATACTGTGGATGGGCCGGGTCATTGGTACATACTGTAGATGGGCCGGGTCATTGGTACATACTGTAGATGGGCCGGGTCATTGGTACATACTGTACATGGGCCGGGTCATTGGTACATACTGTGGATGGGCCGGGTCATTGGTACATACTGGAGATGGGCCGGGTCATTGGTACATACTGGAGATGGGCCGGGTCATTGGTACATACTGGAGATGGGCCGAGTCATTGGTACATACCGTGGACGGGCCGTGTCATTGGTACATACCGTGGATGGGCCGGGTCATTGGTACATACCGTGGATGGGCCGGGTCACTGGTACATACCGTGGATGGGCCGGGTCACTGGTACATACCGTGGATGGGCCGGGTCACTGGTACATACCGTGGATGGGCCGGGTCACTGGTACATACCGTGGATGGGCCGGGTCACTGGTACATACCGTGGATGGGCCGGGTCACTGGTACATACCGTGGATGGGCCGGGTCACTGGTACATACCGTGGATGGGCCGGGTCACTGGTACATACCGTGGATGGGCCGGGTCACTGGTACATACCGTGGATGGGCCGGGTCACTGGTACATACCGTGGATGGGCCGGGTCACTGGTACATACCGTGGATGGGCCGGGTCACTGGTACATACCGTGGATGGGCCGGGTCACTGGTACATACCGTGGATGGGCCGGGTCACTGGTACATACCGTGGATGGGCCGGGTCACTGGTACATACCGTGGATGGGCCGGGTCACTGGTACATACCGTGGATGGGCCGGGTCACTGGTACATACCGTGGATGGGCCGGGTCACTGGTACATACCGTGGATGGGCCGGGTCACTGGTACATACCGTGGATGGGCCGGGTCACTGGTACATACCGTGGATGGGCCGGGTCACTGGTACATACCGTGGATGGGCCGGGTCACTGGTACATACCGTGGATGGGCCGGGTCATTGGTACATACCGTGGATGGGCCGGGTCATTGGTACATACTGTACATGGGCCGGGTCATTGGTACATACTGTGGATGGGCCGGGTCATTGGTACATACTGTAGATGGGCCGGGTCATTGGTACATACTGTAGATGGGCCGGGTCATTGGTACATACTGTACATGGGCCGGGTCATTGGTACATACTGTGGATGGGCCGGGTCATTGGTACATACTGGAGATGGGCCGAGTCATTGGTACATACTGGAGATGGGCCGAGTCATTGGTACATACCGTGGATGGGCCGGGTCATTGGTACATACCGTGGATGGGCCGGGTCATTGGTACATACCGTGGATGGGCCGGGTCATTGGTACATACCGTGGATGGGCCGGGTCACTGGTACATACCGTGGATGGGCCGGGTCACTGGTACATACCGTGGATGGGCCGGGTCACTGGTACATACCGTGGATGGGCCGGGTCACTGATACATACCGTGGATGGGCCGGGTCACTGGTACATACCGTGGATGGGCCGGGTCGTTAGTAGATACCGTGGATGGGCCGGGTCGTTAGTAGATACCGTGGATGGGCCGGGTCTTTAGTAGATACCGTGGATGGGCCGGGTCGTTAGTAGATACCGTGGATGGGCCGGGTCGTTAGTAGATACCGTGGATGGGCCGGGTCACTGGTACATACCGTGGATGGGCCGGGTCACTGGTACATACCGTGGATGGGCCGGGTCATTGGTACATACCGTGGATGGGCCGGGTCATTGGTACATACCGTGGATGGGCCGGGTCGTTAGTAGATACCGTGGATGGGCCGGGTCGTTAGTAGATACCGTGGATGGGCCGGGTCGTTAGTAGATACCGTGGATGGGCCGGGTCGTTAGTAGATACCGTGGATGGGCCGGGTCATTGGTACATACCGTGGATGGGCCGGGTCATTGGTACATACCGTGGATGGGCCGGGTCATTGGTACATACCGTGGATGGGCCGGGTCATTGGTACATACCGTGGATGGGCCGGGTCATTGGTACATACCGTGGATGGGCCGGGTCACTGGTACATACCGTGGATGGGCCGGGTCACTGGTACATACCATGGATGGGCCGGGTCACTGGTACATACCGTGGATGGGCCGGGTCACTGGTACATACCGTGGATGGGCCGGGTCACTGGTACATACCGTGGATGGGCCAGGTCACTGGTACATACCGTGGATGGGCCAGGTCACTGGTACATACCGTGGATGGGCCGGGTCACTGGTACATACCGTGGATGGGCCGGGTCACTGGTACATACCGTGGATGGGCCGGGTCACTGGTACATACCGTGGATGGGCCGGGTCACTGGTACATACCGTGGATGGGCCGGGTCACTGGTACATACCGTGGATGGGCCGGGTCACTGGTACATACCGTGGATGGGCCGGGTCACTGGTACATACCGTGGATGGGCCGGGTCACTGGTACATACCGTGGATGGGTTCGGGTCACTGGTACATACCGTGGATGGGCCGGGTCACTGGTACATACCGTGGATGGGCCGGGTCACTGGTACATACCGTGGATGGGCCGGGTCATTGGTACATACCGTGGATGGGCCGGGTCATTGGTACATACTGTACATGGGCCGGGTCATTGGTACATACTGTGGATGGGCCGGGTCATTGGTACATACTGTAGATGGGCCGGGTCATTGGTACATACTGTAGATGGGCCGGGTCATTGGTACATACTGTACATGGGCCGGGTCATTGGTACATACTGTGGATGGGCCGGGTCATTGGTACATACTGGAGATGGGCCGAGTCATTGGTACATACTGGAGATGGGCCGAGTCATTGGTACATACCGTGGATGGGCCGGGTCATTGGTACATACTGTGGATGGGCCGGGTCATTGGTACATACTGTAGATGGGCCGGGTCATTGGTACCTACTGTAGATGGGCCGGGTCATTGGTACATACTGTAGATGGGCCGGGTCATTGGTACATACTGTGGATGGGCCGGGTCATTGGTACATACTGTGGATGGGCCGGGTCATTGGTACATACTGTGGATGGGCCGGGTCATTGGTACATACTGGAGATGGGCCGAGTCATTGGTACATACTGGAGATGGGCCGGGTCATTGGTACATACTGTGGATGGGCCGGGTCATTGGTACATACCGTGGATGGGCCGGGTCATTGGTACATACCGTGGATGGGCCGGGTCACTGGTACATACCGTGGATGGGCCGGGTCACTGGTACATACCGTGGATGGGCCGGGTCACTGGTACATACCGTGGATGGGCCGGGTCATTGGTACCTACTGTAGATGGGCCGGGTCATTGGTACCTACTGTAGATGGGCCGGGTCATTGGTACATACTGTGGATGGGCCGGGTCATTGGTACATACTGTAGATGGGCCGGGTCATTGGTACATACTGTAGATGGGCCGGGTCATTGGTACATACTGTACATGGGCCGGGTCATTGGTACATACTGTGGATGGGCCGGGTCATTGGTACATACTGGAGATGGGCCGGGTCATTGGTACATACTGGAGATGGGCCGGGTCATTGGTACATACTGGAGATGGGCCGAGTCATTGGTACATACCGTGGACGGGCCGTGTCATTGGTACATACCGTGGATGGGCCGGGTCACTGGTACATACCGTGGATGGGCCGGGTCACTGGTACATACCGTGGATGGGCCGGGTCACTGGTACATACCGTGGATGGGCCGGGTCACTGGTACATACCGTGGATGGGCCGGGTCACTGGTACATACCGTGGATGGGCCGGGTCACTGGTACATACCGTGGATGGGCCGGGTCACTGGTACATACCGTGGATGGGCCGGGTCACTGGTACATACCGTGGATGGGCCGGGTCACTGGTACATACCGTGGATGGGCCGGGTCACTGGTACATACCGTGGATGGGCCGGGTCACTGGTACATACCGTGGATGGGCCGGGTCACTGGTACATACCGTGGATGGGCCGGGTCACTGGTACATACCGTGGATGGGCCGGGTCACTGGTACATACCGTGGATGGGCCGGGTCACTGGTACATACCGTGGATGGGCCGGGTCACTGGTACATACCGTGGATGGGCCGGGTCACTGGTACATACCGTGGATGGGCCGGGTCACTGGTACATACCGTGGATGGGCCGGGTCACTGGTACATACCGTGGATGGGCCGGGTCACTGGTACATACCGTGGATGGGCCGGGTCACTGGTACATACCGTGGATGGGCCGGGTCATTGGTACATACCGTGGATGGGCCGGGTCATTGGTACATACTGTACATGGGCCGGGTCATTGGTACATACTGTGGATGGGCCGGGTCATTGGTACATACTGTAGATGGGCCGGGTCATTGGTACATACTGTAGATGGGCCGGGTCATTGGTACATACTGTACATGGGCCGGGTCATTGGTACATACTGTGGATGGGCCGGGTCATTGGTACATACTGGAGATGGGCCGAGTCATTGGTACATACTGGAGATGGGCCGAGTCATTGGTACATACCGTGGATGGGCCGGGTCATTGGTACATACCGTGGATGGGCCGGGTCATTGGTACATACCGTGGATGGGCCGGGTCATTGGTACATACCGTGGATGGGCCGGGTCACTGGTACATACCGTGGATGGGCCGGGTCACTGGTACATACCGTGGATGGGCCGGGTCACTGGTACATACCGTGGATGGGCCGGGTCACTGATACATACCGTGGATGGGCCGGGTCACTGGTACATACCGTGGATGGGCCGGGTCGTTAGTAGATACCGTGGATGGGCCGGGTCGTTAGTAGATACCGTGGATGGGCCGGGTCTTTAGTAGATACCGTGGATGGGCCGGGTCGTTAGTAGATACCGTGGATGGGCCGGGTCGTTAGTAGATACCGTGGATGGGCCGGGTCACTGGTACATACCGTGGATGGGCCGGGTCACTGGTACATACCGTGGATGGGCCGGGTCATTGGTACATACCGTGGATGGGCCGGGTCATTGGTACATACCGTGGATGGGCCGGGTCGTTAGTAGATACCGTGGATGGGCCGGGTCGTTAGTAGATACCGTGGATGGGCCGGGTCGTTAGTAGATACCGTGGATGGGCCGGGTCGTTAGTAGATACCGTGGATGGGCCGGGTCATTGGTACATACCGTGGATGGGCCGGGTCATTGGTACATACCGTGGATGGGCCGGGTCATTGGTACATACCGTGGATGGGCCGGGTCACTGGTACATACCGTGGATGGGCCGGGTCATTGGTACATACCGTGGATGGGCCGGGTCACTGGTACATACCGTGGATGGGCCGGGTCACTGGTACATACCGTGGATGGGCCGGGTCACTGGTACATACCGTGGATGGGCCGGGTCACTGGTACATACCGTGGATGGGCCAGGTCACTGGTACATACCGTGGATGGGCCGGGTCACTGGTACATACCGTGGATGGGCCGGGTCACTGGTACATACCGTGGATGGGCCGGGTCACTGGTACATACCGTGGATGGGCCGGGTCACTGGTACATACCGTGGATGGGCCGGGTCACTGGTACATACCGTGGATGGGCCGGGTCACTGGTACATACCGTGGATGGGCCGGGTCACTGGTACATACCGTGGATGGGCCGGGTCACTGGTACATACCGTGGATGGGCCGGGTCACTGGTACATACCGTGGATGGGCCGGGTCACTGGTACATACCGTGGATGGGCCGGGTCACTGGTACATACCGTGGATGGGCCGGGTCACTGGTACATACCGTGGATGGGCCGGGTCACTGGTACATACCGTGGATGGGCCGGGTCATTGGTACATACCGTGGATGGGCCGGGTCATTGGTACATACTGTACATGGGCCGGGTCATTGGTACATACTGTGGATGGGCCGGGTCATTGGTACATACTGTAGATGGGCCGGGTCATTGGTACATACTGTAGATGGGCCGGGTCATTGGTACATACTGTACATGGGCCGGGTCATTGGTACATACTGTGGATGGGCCGGGTCATTGGTACATACTGGAGATGGGCCGAGTCATTGGTACATACTGGAGATGGGCCGAGTCATTGGTACATACCGTGGATGGGCCGGGTCATTGGTACATACCGTGGATGGGCCGGATCATTGGTACATACCGTGGATGGGCCGGGTCATTGGTACATACCGTGGATGGGCCGGGTCACTGGTACATACCGTGGATGGGCCGGGTCACTGGTACATACCGTGGATGGGCCGGGTCACTGGTACATACCGTGGATGGGCCGGGTCACTGATACATACCGTGGATGGGCCGGGTCACTGGTACATACCGTGGATGGGCCGGGTCGTTAGTAGATACCGTGGATGGGCCGGGTCGTTAGTAGATACCGTGGATGGGCCGGGTCGTTAGTAGATACCGTGGATGGGCCGGGTCGTTAGTAGATACCGTGGTTGGGCCGGGTCGTTAGTAGATACCGTGGATGGGCCGGGTCACTGGTACATACCGTGGATGGGCCGGGTCACTGGTACATACCGTGGATGGGCCGGGTCATTGGTACATACCGTGGATGGGCCGGGTCATTGGTACATACCGTGGATGGGCCGGGTCGTTAGTAGATACCGTGGATGGGCCGGGTCGTTAGTAGATACCGTGGATGGGCCGGGTCGTTAGTAGATACCGTGGATGGGCCGGGTCGTTAGTAGATACCGTGGATGGGCCGGGTCATTGGTACATACCGTGGATGGGCCGGGTCATTGGTACATACCGTGGATGGGCCGGGTCATTGGTACATACCGTGGATGGGCCGGGTCATTGGTACATACCGTGGATGGGCCGGGTCATTGGTACATACCGTGGATGGGCCGGGTCATTGGTACATACCGTGGATGGGCCGGGTCATTGGTACATACCGTGGATGGGCCGGGTCATTGGTACATACCGTGGATGGGCCGGGTCATTGGTACATACCGTGGATGGGCCGGGTCATTGGTACATACCGTGGATGGGCCGGGTCATTGGTACATACCGTGGATGGGCCGGGTCATTGGTACATACCGTGGATGAGCCGGGTCGTTAGTAGATACCGTGGATGGGCCGGGTCGTTAGTAGATACCGTGGGTGGGCCGGGTCGTTAGTAGATACCGTGGGTGGGCCGGGTCGTTAGTAGATACCGTGGATGGGCCGGGTCGTTAGTAGATACCGTGGATGCGCCGGGTCGTTAGTAGATACCGTGGATGGGCCGGGTCATTGGTACATACCGTGGATGGGCCGGGTCATTGGTACATACCGTGGATGGGCCGGGTCATTGGTACATACCGTGGATGGGCCGGGTCATTGGTACATACCGTGGATGGGCCGGGTCATTGGTACATACCGTGGATGGGCCGGGTCACTGGTACATACCGTGGATGGGCCGGGTCACTGGTACATACCGTGGATGGGCCGGGTCACTGGTACATACCGTGGATGGGCCGGGTCACTGGTACATACCGTGGATGGGCCAGGTCACTGGTACATACCGTGGATGGGCCGGGTCACTGGTACATACCGTGGATGGGCCGGGTCACTGGTACATACCGTGGATGGGCCGGGTCACTGGTACATACCGTGGATGGGCCGGGTCACTGGTACATACCGTGGATGGGCCGGGTCACTGGTACATACCGTGGATGGGCCGGGTCACTGGTACATACCGTGGATGGGCCGGGTCACTGGTACATACCGTGGATGGGCCGGGTCACTGGTACATACCGTGGATGGGCCGGGTCACTGGTACATACCGTGGATGGGCCGGGTCACTGGTACATACCGTGGATGGGCCGGGTCACTGGTACATACCGTGGATGGGCCGGGTCACTGGTACATACCGTGGATGGGCCGGGTCATTGGTACATACCGTGGATGGGCCGGGTCATTGGTACATACTGTACATGGGCCGGGTCATTGGTACATACTGTGGATGGGCCGGGTCATTGGTACATACTGTAGATGGGCCCAGTCATTGGTACATACTGTAGATGGGCCGGGTCATTGGTACATACTGTACATGGGCCGGGTCATTGGTACATACTGTGGATGGGCCGGGTCATTGGTACATACTGGAGATGGGCCGAGTCATTGGTACATACTGGAGATGGGCCGAGTCATTGGTACATACCGTGGATGGGCCGGGTCATTGGTACATACCGTGGATGGGCCGGGTCATTGGTACATACCGTGGATGGGCCGGGTCATTGGTACATACCGTGGATGGGCCGGGTCACTGGTACATACCGTGGATGGGCCGGGTCACTGGTACATACCGTGGATGGGCCGGGTCACTGGTACATACCGTGGATGGGCCGGGTCACTGATACATACCGTGGATGGGCCGGGTCACTGGTACATACCGTGGATGGGCCGGGTCGTTAGTAGATACCGTGGATGGGCCGGGTCGTTAGTAGATACCGTGGATGGGCCGGGTCGTTAGTAGATACCGTGGATGGGCCGGGTCGTTAGTAGATACCGTGGATGGGCCGGGTCGTTAGTAGATACCGTGGATGGGCCGGGTCACTGGTACATACCGTGGATGGGCCGGGTCACTGGTACATACCGTGGATGGGCCGGGTCATTGGTACATACCGTGGATGGGCCGGGTCATTGGTACATACCGTGGATGGGCCGGGTCGTTAGTAGATACCGTGGATGGGCCGGGTCGTTAGTAGATACCGTGGATGGGCCGGGTCGTTAGTAGATACCGTGGATGGGCCGGGTCGTTAGTAGATACCGTGGATGGGCCGGGTCATTGGTACATACCGTGGATGGGCCGGGTCATTGGTACATACCGTGGATGGGCCGGGTCATTGGTACATACCGTGGATGGGCCGGGTCATTGGTACATACCGTGGATGGGCCGGGTCATTGGTACATACCGTGGATGGGCCGGGTCATTGGTACATACCGTGGATGGGCCGGGTCATTGGTACATACCGTGGATGGGCCGGGTCATTGGTACATACCGTGGATGGGCCGGGTCATTGGTACATACCGTGGATGGGCCGGGTCATTGGTACATACCGTGGATGGGCCGGGTCATTGGTACATACCGTGGATGAGCCGGGTCGTTAGTAGATACCGTGGATGGGCCGGGTCGTTAGTAGATACCGTGGGTGGGCCGGGTCGTTAGTAGATACCGTGGGTGGGCCGGGTCGTTAGTAGATACCGTGGATGGGCCGGGTCGTTAGTAGATACCGTGGATGCGCCGGGTCGTTAGTAGATACCGTGGATGGGCCGGGTCGTTAGTACATACTGTGGGTTGGCCGGGTCGTTAGCACATACTGTGGATGGGCCGGGTCGTTAGTACATACTGTGGATATTCCGGGATCTAGTGATATACAACTGTTGGCTCTCAATAAATAGTCATGTGACAGTGCCTGCCTGCCGAGACCTCAACACATGGTTTAATATTAGTAATTAGCAAGGAAAGTTAATGGTTTCCCCATAGGAATGCATGTGGTTCAAGTAAAGTATATCAGTTATATCCCATGTGTCGAAATACAGCAAAATGCAGGACCTGCAGGAAAACCAGCCACACGATGATGGGGGTAATCAGCCTGCAAGCACCACTAGGGGGAGCTCACTCACATAGTTGTATACAGCTACCACTAGGGGGAGCACAATACCTACAGATTAATACAGCCACCACTAGGGGGAGCTCACTACATGCAGATTTATACAGCTCTCGTAAAACTCAATAAATGCACTCAAATAAATAAGATCCTGAGCTGCCCCTAGTGGTGACTTTAATTATAGCTGTCTAAAGGGACAGTAGAGGATTTGGATCTTTGTATGAGGAAAGCCTCTATAACAATGCAACCGGAAGAAAATCAGTACAGAAATTAGGACCTAAAAATGACACACTATTAGGTGAGCGCCCCCTGGTATGCCTGCAGCATATGACAGCACAGTGCGCGCTTCTCTATTAAGTATAGGATTGTATCCTTAAGGGAGGGTGAGTTGACTGGTAATAATATAGTGCTTTAATAACACATGCCAGCGATGCAGCTGCCGCACAGCTCCGTGAGGGGCTGCCCGTTCTCTGCCAGTATTAATCATACACAGACAATGGTAGAGACAGCCTGGGGTGGAAGCAGTCAGCATGCCTCCCACACATACCGAGATTGGTATACCTTATCAGCGGGCTCACACATACACCTCATTACTGGGGTGACGATTCATTCTCATGCCAGCTTGAGACATTTTTAACTAAAACCTATTAACTTCAGCAGCAAAAAGCTGCAAAATCTCAGCGTGAAAACTCTGGCAGAACTATGGGGGTCTTTTATATGCAGAGTCCCTCCATGCCCAGCTGGAAAGGCAGAGGGACCACTGCTTAGACTTCCTCCGATAGAGGAAAGTTGTGCTTGCAATCCTGCAGCTTTGTCCCTATATATTTCACCCAACCGTTTTTGCATAATTGTCCCGAAAAATAGTCTTTAAAGGGCATGTAAATTATGCCAATGTACCCAATGAAGGCATTTCTAGGAGTTTAGTAGGTGTTCCTGGGTAGATTGGGGTGGGATTAAAATGTACCACAAACAGGTTTCAAATGTTGGAAGGTATGCGTATAGATTAAAGTGCTACTAATTTTGTGCAGCTTGGGTGCCCATACACCTTCAACAACTGTCAGATGAGCAGACAGCTGGTTCCTCCTACTCCTCCGTACACACCAACATTTGGTTCGGCTGAACGTTTGCGTGTTGAGGGAGGTAAGCTGCAGTCACACAGCTTATCTCCCTGCAAACAAAAGGATTGGGCATTGAAATTCAGCATGTCTGATCCTTTTTTCTTAATCTGTTGGGGAAAAGTTGAGTGGCCATCATACACTTTAGAGGGTCAACTGTTCTCACCACTATCGGTGGGTTCGGATGACTAAACACTAACGTGTATAAGAGCCTTTAGGGAGAACATCATGTGCAGACACTGAACCAGCAAGGGGCAGAGAGGCAGGACCAGCCCTATGGTTGGTTGAACAGGGTGTTGCTACCAAAGGATGTGCAATTGGCCCTGATGTCTGGGCACCAGAAGGTTGCCCCCACCCCAATCCTGCTTGCTGTTTATTAATTGGGCAGTGTAATTTGGGTACCTCATAGCAATGTTAGCTGCCATTAAACGGGGTTACGTATCCATTAGACCATAATCTGGTGCTGACACAAGTCATATGGTGCTGAAGTTGAGGTAGTGGCACCATATGGAGGAATCTAAGATTTTTTTTACTAAGATAATGATTTATTTTAGTCCCAAATCCCCCTCCTGGATAATTCCGCTTGGTCAGTAATTGGATGCTTCTCAGACACAATGTACCGCAGTCAGCTCTTACACCAATAATGTCTCCCCTCCTCCTACGCTTAAGTAAGTGCCGCGTACACTGCATATTCAGCAACTTTCCCTTTCAAGATCAATATGGCTTTACAGAACATCACAGTAAATGCCAATTAATGGCTTCTTTATGAACAGCAGACAGTAAAAGAGGAGCACTATCCACCTGTATTACATCAATGGGAACAATCTGATAGTCTACGCCGGCGAAGCACTAAAGATTAATACAGTGACATAAGTGATGTTAGTAGAGCAGGTATGCATATGCCAAACTGTGAGCCGTGGATAAATGAGATGTTAAGCAGTCTAAGAAAGCATGACGGCTGTCCAAGTGGGAGCTGCAATGGAGCTCAATGTGAAATCTGTAGCTTGTCCACCCCCTACTATGTGACACTTATAATACTGATGTCTTCTCTGATGACAACAGATTTCTTTCAGATGCATGAAAATTTAAATCCCCAATACTCCCTTGGATGAATAGTGCCACTTATCTACAATATCCTTCCAAAAGTAATTGGACATTTATTTCCATATATTACTACTTAGTGGGGCTTTTTTGGCCCTAATGACATTAGATACTGTCCGTGGCACACTTTCTACTAATGTCTGATACACTTCAGCTGGTATTTCCCTCCATTCATCCTGCAAATGTCTGATGGGTTCTCTCAAAGCAGATGCATTTATAATGATGCAAGGGGCATCATCATTAGACAGTTGAGCCAAAAGAAGAACATACCATGGAGTAACAAATCAAATTACTCCATGTGATTGATGCTGGACATACCTGGGAGTGGAGGAGTATGGGGAACGGCTTCTACCTGAGTGTGTTGTGCCAACAGTTAAGTACGGCAGAGGTTCCGTTATGGTCTGGGGATGTGTTACGTGGCATGGTCTCAGTCCGTTGGTGGTTGTGACAAGGACCATGAACACGGAGGTGTACCCTGACATTCTAGATAATAATGTGCTGCTGACAATGTGGTAATACTCTGGGAATGGTCGGCCATACTTCCAACAAGACAACGCGCCTCGTCACAAATCCAATGCTGTTTTATGTTGGTTTGAGGATATGAATGCTCCAGGATTGGACTTGCTGCACAGAGTCCCGACTGAACCCTACTGAACATTTTTGGTACAAACTGTTGGATCAGGAAATATAAACAACATCTATCTTCTTTGAGAGAACTCACCAGACATTTGTAGGATGAATGAAGGGAAATGCCAGCTAAAGTGCATCAGATGTTAGTAGAAAGTATATCACAAAGAGTATGTGATGTTATTAGGGCCAAAGAAGCCACACTAAGTAGTATTATATATGGAAATAAATACTACTTTTGTTTCTTGCTCAGGTGTCTGATTACTTTTGGTAGAATCATGTATTATACGATGTTACATCGACGACGTATTTGAGGATTTAGATCTATAAAAGTTTCCATGCTGTTGACAGAACTCAGAAGAAGGCGTATTATTGTCAGAAACTCTCCACAGTGCAGACTCAGGCCAAAATGAAAATGAGAGCAGCTAATGCCACCCACTCAGCATCCAATAGGATAAGTAGTCATGTAAAAAAAAATATGGTCACCACAAATCAAATATTCTAATTTACTAGATCATACAATCAAGATGTGGGCCTGTGCAGAGCCTAGAATACAACAGTAATAGTATATAGCAGTACTCAGATCTGCCATAATCTCTGCCGCAGCTTACCTCCAGGATCTTTGCCAGCTTCTTGCTGTTTTTCAGTTCAGCGGAGGCTTTAAGGACACAGTCACAACTGGCCCGGATCTCTTCTGTCTTCTCCTGCAAGGTGCTCTTAAAGAGGAGACTTCTCAGGCGCATCTTGTACTCTGGAACCTGCATCATCTGCAGATGAACCATAACAGTGAGTAGATCTGATGTGATAATGTAACTAACAAACAAAATTTCTGATGTGTTGGTAACCAGGGACCCCCACCAATCACTAGAACCAGACAGCCCCTGGCACTCTTCGGAGCATCAGGTCCCCCTGGGTTCAGAGATTCCTAGGCTAATGTTAATAGTTTTGTCACAGTGACCAATGGGACTATAATCTATACTGTAAATCACAGTTCCAATGGAGGATCTGGGCTGCTATTGATATTGGCTCACCATGTGCAATACTAAATTCCCTACAAGACCCATATCAGTAGATAGTATCTGCATTGGTCTATAAAGTAGGAACCCAACTGATCACTAGTACAAAGTATCAGTAGATCTAGCCAACATAGTTTGGCGATAAAAAATCATTGAGCAATGAGCAATCGCTGAGTTCACAGCTCAGAACTCCTCATCAATACTTCTGCCATGTGGAGGTGCTCTCCTTATGGATGATAGGGACCTGGCAGCATAGTGGAACCCTCTCTGCAGCTTGTTGACTAACCTGTAGTGCGAACTGGTCAGGCTCACTCAACTTGCTGGCAGTTCCTGTATAGGACTGAAAGTGCTTCCTCTCCTCTTCCCCTGGTGCATAAAGCAACAGCTGCTTAATATGTGAAGGCTCCAGCCTCTCATTCTCCATTGTCATCAGTATGTGTCGCAGCTCCTGGTGCGTGAGCTTTAAGTGTGCAATCAGGATAGCTGGAAGAGAAGGTATAGGCTCATATTATCACACTTTGTAAAAATCTGACATTACTTATCCTGTACTGATCCTAAGTTACATCCTGTATTATACTCCAGAGCTGCACTCACTATTCTGCTGGCGAAGTCACTGTGTACATACATTATTTATCCTGTACTGATCCTGGGTATTCTTGTATCTTGTCACCACTGAAGTGTGGGTGGTGACAAGATACTCGGTGCTTGACAGGGGTTGTCACGCCCCCTGTTCCTGATAGGCTGTAATTTCGATGCCTCACAGCAGGTCCTGGCACTCAGCACAGTAAAACGGTATCCTCATGTGAGTATTCCGCGTGCATATATTTATATTACTCCCCAAATCCACAGCATTCGCAACCTGATTGGTTGTTTGGATTTACTCATTCCCGGTGATTGGTTACTTGGGTTGGCCAGTTCACGGTGATTGGTTATTTGAGTTGGCTGATTCACGGTGATTGGTTATTTGAGTTGGCTGATTCACGGTGATTGGTTGTTTAGATTGGCTCGTGTAGAAGTGGGAAGTAAAAGGCTAATATGCATACCGCGTGTACTGCTTCACCCCATGTCACTGTAGGCGGCGCCCTCCCCACAGCAGCGCTGCAGTGCCTCTGGCCTTGCCTTACCGGGGCTGCTGTCACTCTACCTGCCTGCACTGTGGCTAGCGACAGCCTCCACCCAGCAGCGATGAGGTGCCTGTGGGTTCCCCTAACCGGGGCTGCTGTCACTCTCCCCCCTGCACTGTTCCCAGCGGCAGAGGACTCCCGGCTGCCGCTGGGTACAGTGCAGGTGGGGAGAGTGACAGCGGTCTGCTCTCACTATGCCCGACAGCTCAGTCACTGCCGGCTGCAGTGAGAAGATCATGGGCTTAGCTCCCTTGTAGCGGCAGGCAAGGTGGGAGGCGACAGGCGTTGGTCCGCACATCTAAGCGCTAAAGAGCGCCGATGGGGTCGACTCAGATCTGTTTGCAGCCACCACAGCAAGTCCCCCCCACATCAATAATCAGCCTGTTCTCCGGCCAAACTGTGCCGTGTTTTTTACGTTGCTAGGAGGGTTAGTGTTAGGGATGCTTTGGGGTTAGGATTACAATTTTTTTTTTCCGTCACATGGAAGCCTTTAAAACTAATAATGTACTGCAAACTACTACAGTAATCCCTAAGCGTCCAGCCAAGGAAAAAAACACTCAACACTGTCCTGCTAGGACCTTTGAGAAGTCGCCAATCAGGAGCTAGGGGTTTGACAGGGGCATTCTTGCATCCAAGCCCTGTCAAACCACTAGCTTCCTGGTGGTAACAAGATACAATAATACCCTGATCCTGAGTAACATCCTATATTATACTCCAGAGCTGCACTCACTATTCTGCTGGTGGAGTCGTACATACATTACTTATTATCCTGTACGGATCCTGAGCTACATCTTGTATTCTACTCAGGAGCTGCACTCACTATTCTGCTAGTGGAGTTGTACATACATTACTTATTCTGTTTTGATCCTGAGTTACATCCTGCATTATATTCCAGAGCTGCACTCACTATTCTGCTGGTGGTCGCTGTCTACATACATTACTTATCCTGTACGCATATATTTATATTCCACAACACTTCTGCTCGATTCAACCCAAACAATCACTGTGAATCAGCCAACCCAAACAACCAATCACTGTGAATCGGCCAACCCAAACAGCCAATCAGGTTGTGAATTGAGCAGAAGTGTTGTGGAATATAGATATATGCATCCTGTACTGATCCTGAATTACATCCTGTATTATACTTCAGAGCTGAACTCACTATTCTGCTGGTGGAGTCACTGTGTACATACATTACTTATCCTGTACTGATCCTGAGTTACATCTTGTATTATACTCCAGAGCTGTACTTACTATTCTGCTGGTGGAGTCACTGTGTACATACATTACTTATCCTGTACTGATCCTGAGTTACATCCTGTATTATACTGCAGAGCTGCACTCACTATTCTGCTGGTGGAGTCACTGTGTTCATACATTACTTATCCTGTACTGATCCTGAGTTACATCCTGTATTATACTCCAGAGCTGCACTCACTATTCTGCTGGTGGAGTCACTGTGTACATACATCACTTATCCTGTACTATACTCCAGAGCTGCACTCACTATTGTGCTGGTGGAGTCACTGTGTACATACACTACTTATCCTGTACTGATCCTGAGTTACATCCTGTATTATACACCAGAGCTGCACTCACTATTCTGCTGGTGGAGTCACTGTGTACATACATTACTTATCCTGTACTGATCCTGAGTTACATCCTGTATTATACTGCAGAGCTGCACTCACTATTCTGCTGGTGGAGTCACTGTGTACATACATTACTTATTCTGTACTGATCCTGAGTTATATCCTGTATTATACTCCAGAGCTGTACTCACTATTCTGCTGGTGGAGTCACTGTGTACATACATTACTTATTCTGTACTGATCCTGAGTTACATCCTGTATTATACTGCAGAGCTGCGGTCCCTATTTTGCTTATTATTGCTAAAAAAAACAGTCAGTGCCCTTCTTGTCAAACACATCCCTAACAGCCCAGCTGAGCTTCTATAATGCTGTTAGATTTTCCTATATCAGATAACTAGACCACTTGGTGTACTACTGTGTATCTACTAGAAGATCTGTGCAGACACAAAGCCAGTGCTTTGAAGGCTGCACAGCTCTGGAGCATAATAGAGGGAAAAAGTCACTAATCAGAATCACCATCTTCTTCGCTCAAGATGGTTGGCCCCTCTCTCAGGAACACACTTTTACACCAGGAACTTCCTAAAAGTCTGGCTGGCACTTTCCAGTTTTATTAATCTCAGCAATGGTTCACTGTATTTCCCAGTGTACAATGACTGGTAAACAAAATAACACCTTGCCGTCTGGTCACTTACTAAACATGAGCTTTTTATTTGGCCTAACTCTCTATTTTGCATAACTCATCACATTCGCAAAACTGTTGAACACCCACTTCTCTTACAAACGTCTGTCAGGTGCCTGCTGACTATGGGAGGCACCCTTTCTCTGCCGAAACACCGTTGGAGAACCCTCTAGTGGCCATAACTGTTATTATTTTACATACTCGTGTGTGTGTGTATTTTATATATATATAATTATATAATTTTTTTTTTTCATTTTACAGACATATTCCCCTCATCTTCCCTTGTTTCATTCTGGAACATTCCAGGGCACTGGCATACACTTGGATTATCATACCTGTATTGTAGGCCTTTTTGTGAGACAAAATTTCAACAGCACCTTTGTTTTTCATTGATTCTGGCATTGCTGAGAGGACTGGAAGAAAAGTGGTAAAGGTTAAGTCCATCTGTTATTCGGCATTGGATACCTAAGAGTGCATTTTTCCTGTCACTGCAGAAGGCCCCTTGGTGTCGTCTGTCAGGAATCTTATGTTCCCTTCTCTTCCCTGCTTCAACATCTCCTGTGGTGTATGGACTAATTGGCTGGCAGGGAGGTGTTAGCCCTAGCTGGCCAATTGGCCATAACAGAAGTGTATTTATTTTGGTCCCACCTCTATATGGGCATCGGTTACTGTCCTGTGTGTATGCATGCTGTGCAAATGTCTGTCTGGATCTAGTTTTGTCTTTGTCCTGTCTTCTCCACCTCCTTCCAAAGGATTGTCAGGTGAGTCCTGTCCAGTGTGTTCCACCTCCATTCTCTGTGGGGCTTATTTACCTTTACCTAGCTCTGCTAGTGCTTCCATTGGCTATATATTCTCCCTTATCTTCCATCTAGAGACAGGCTAGACCCCCTAGGTTCGAGACGTGGGGCCATCCCTAGCAGGGCGATTGCCTTGCTTTTAGGCTGGGTCCACCAAGTTAACGTTGGTTATAGATAGGATTCCTTCTTGTATTTTGGTACCATTTTTAACCCATTTTGTATTTCTCTTGTTTTGGTGATACAATACATGTATATATTGGTCTATTTTGGACAATTATTATGTCATGGTTTGTGTCATTTTAGATATAAAATATATTTATTTGCATTAGATTGCAAAAGTTTACACACCCTTGAATGCCTTGGCATTAATAAACATATATTTACATGACGTGTTGTGATCTAGTACGGATTACATCAATTTGGCTAGGACATAAGAGTCTTATAACACACAATGTTCCATTCGCTGCTTACGTGCTGGTTTTTGGGTACCAAAGTGCAGCTCCAAGTCCAGGTACTTCACCATGTCACTCAGTTTTTCATAGTCTGAATCTTCGCCTAACTGTAGAAAAATACAGAAAGTCATCGGTTTGAGAGGCAATACAGCAGAAAGTGACCTTGAACCCACCACAGATCCTTTCAGCTCCATTGTATATCACTTATATATACTCTGGACTAACTACCCTCTTTAATGTAAGTACACTCATAAGCTAAACACAAGGAGTCCTTCTACTGTAATCTTTTGGGCTCCCTGCCCCCCCCCCCCAAACTCCAGGGCAGGGGTGCAATCACAACATCTGCACCCCCTATCTATAGTCCCTCCCCTGAACAGCAGCAATAATTCAACATGAATAAGGCCAGTGGATAGCCTACTGCTTTAACCCCTTCCCGACAATGTTAATATTGTCATGCAGTCATGAAGGGTGTATGGAGCAGACCCAGACGCCAAGTCCGCTCCATACCCAGTGGTTCCCAGCTGCTCTGAGCAGCTGACGACCACCAGCAATGGCTGCGATCAGAGTTAGCTTTGACTGCAGCCAGTAACTATTTATTATATTTATACTATATTCTACGCATACAAGCAGTCAGCCAGCTGGCAACCCATTAGCCCCCAGTGACGCAACTACAGGGAATTAATGGATTAGCATGGCAGCACAGGGCCTAGTGAAGGCTACCATGGCTGAAATGATTGGATGCCTACTAAGCCCTGCCTACAGCCTATTAAGCCCTGCAGCATTGAAAAACATGATATACTCCCATAAACATTTCAATAATGAAAAAAAATGGTACCATTAAAACATTCAACTTGTCCTGAAAAAAACAAGCCCTTTTATAGTTGTTCGATGGAAGAATACAAAAGTTGTAGCTGCTGGAAGGCGGGGACGAAAAAACTAAAAAAAAACTAAAAATCTCTGGTCTTGAAAGGAGTAAAACACTAGGGCCATGGTTGGAAACCCAACCAGTGAACCTACCTGTCCCCATATCGTCCCTTCTGAATTCTCCACCTGTTCCCAGCGTAGTCTCTTCACACTCATGTGGCTGGATTCACTGCGCCGATGCATGCCGCGATGCACCAGGGGCTCCAGAGGTGGAGCTGGAGGAACAGGGGGTATGGGGAGAGGAGGAGGAGGAGCCGGAGGTAAAGGTGGTTGCATACAACTGCCCAAACCTCGAGCGAAGGAAGAGGGCACTGTTTTAGATATTTCTTTTTTGCGGGCTGGCTCTCCTCTTGGAATCTGCGGAGGAGGTGGGGGAGGGGGGCTGTGTGGAGGTGGGGGGATGTGGTCGGAGACTGATGAATAGGTGAGAGAGCTGCCATCTTCGCTGCTGCCTGCTGATTCACTGGTGGTGCTCACTTCACGTGGGGCACAGCTCAGGTGGTCATCTTGGAAGCTCATCTGCAGAGAAGTCGAGAGAGTAAGAGGTCAAGTACGTTGTGCCGATCCTACAAGTCTTCTACGTGGGAAGCAGATGATGAGTGACAACATCTAATAGCTGTCATTACTATGACTGTAGGAGTTGTCACCCATCTTTCTGAACCCTTAATACGCCTTTTTACTGACCTCACTAATGGGCTTCAAACCAGCATATCATGTTTTTAAGGCCGCCTGCAGACGGCCGGGTCGGATCCCCTGCGAGAAATCTCACAGTGGGACCTCACCCGCACCCTGCAGGAACCAGTGCGGCTCTCACCTGCTCCGGCGGCTCCGGCGCTGTGATTTGCCGGCTGCCGGCCAGCCGGCGCAGAGCATGCTGGACGCTGGGAGTGACAGTTCTGTGCAGGCCTCTGCGAGACCCACACAGAAATAGAGCATGCCGCGATTTGTTTTCCGCATGTATTTTCACGCGGACCAATCGTGGTCATCTGCATAGGATTGCGTTTTGTAATGCAATCCTATGCAGGTGGGCAGGGGCGGAAATTCTGCGGGAAATCCCGCCGCAGAATTTCCGTCTGTGTGCAGAAGGCCTATCGTAGTGGATTGTCTGAATACTAACAGCAGGGCTCCTGTGCTAACTGCCAGGAATGGAGAAACCGTAGATCCTGGCAATATAACACCCTACATGCCGCAATCAATAGTAACTGCAGCATGTAAGCTCCCGTTCAAGCATTGAAACCCTGCAATGCGAGTGTAAGGTGTCAATGGGTTTCATGGGAGCCTAAAGCCTGACAAAGGCCTCCATGTCTGCCATGTAACTATTAGACCCCACCTCCGACCCAGTCTAACAGGCTGATGTCGTAGGCTTAGTAGAATGCACTACATAAGTAATGCAGTGTACTACCCTAGCGATTGAGTGATCGCATTAATAAAGTATTGCCACGATTGCTATTTTTCTTTCGATCGCCTCCCAAAAAGCAATCCAAAAGTCACATGTACCCCAAAAAGCTACCAATAAAAAAAAAACCCTTTCCACAAAACACAAGACCTCACAGAGCTCCACTGCTGGAAAGTAATAATATTATGGGTTTTAGAATGCGAGGATGCAGATTCAATTGCTTTTCTTGTGCTAAACTAGTAAAAAATAACACAAACTTGGTATCAAGTAATCGTGCTGATCCATGATAAGAAAATGATCGTGTTATTTTTACCGACTGGTGAATGCCGTAAAAAAAAAAACAAAAAAAACAATGGTGGAATTTCTGGAGATTTTTATCCCTCCCCAAAAAATTGTCATAGAAGTTATGCAACGCATTATAAGTCCCACCGAGTTGTGCCATTTAAATGTCCCACAAATAAAGAAGCCCTCATATGGCTACTTCAAAAAGTTATGGCTCTTGCAATGCACTAACAAAAATTGCTTCGTCCTTAAGGTACAAAATAGGCCAATCACTAAGGGGTTAAGGGAACACTCTGGGCAAAACTGATACAATGTGTTATGCCATGTGCTGGCATGACACAGGGATTCTTTGGATGCTCCACCACCCAAGTCTGAGGAGTTTATAGATCTTTTTGTATTAGTATGCAGAACTCCCCAACTTCTTTCGTCTCTATGGTGAACATTTTGCTGCGTTCCTGGGATTCTAGTTTAGGATTAACAGAATTTATTTAAGTCTATTACCTCCTCATAGTCATTCTCAGGGGTAAGAAACTGATCTGTGATCGCCAAATTCTGCCCCAATTGCCGGCTGAGCACATCCAAAAAGCGGTCGGTGTCTCGGGAACGGCTTGGTCGTGAAAAGGTAAACATCTTCCTGTGAGTTGGCGATGGCGGTAAACTTCCATCCAGGCTGACGTAAGGATTTGACTCGGAACTGCTGGGTGACGGAGCGCTGGGTGGACGTGGAGGGCATGGGTCAGATGGTGGCACAGAATTCTGCCAATGATTACCATGAACCAACTTACGCTCTCCTAAATACACAAGGCAGACACTGCATTATACAGTATGAAAAAAGTAAGACCCATGTTAAAGTCGTACGAGGGTGGCAGTAGTGGTACCTGTGGTATGGTAGAAGTTACACGACCCTCGCGATCTCAGGCTGCTTAATTTACCCGGCATATTATTAATAAAGCGATTCTCTAACTCGGCGTAAACAGCCGACATCTGAACATGGAGGAAGAGGCAAAAATAAGAAAAAAGTTATCACTATACAGACAAGGATATACAACCAAGAATGATCCTTAAGCATCATTTCTTAGAACTTTGCTTCGCGCAGTTCCTGTTACATCTTCCTCCTGGAAATGTACAACTAAATTGAAATTTGGTGTTACCTTTCACTTTTGGCAAATAGTGTGCCCCCTCACAGTCTGGTACTATCCACTCAGTGGCAGTGCTCACGGTGTCACTGAGTAGTTACCCACTGGCTGACAAAGAGGAATGGTATAGTCTAGCTGTAAATTTATTCATACGTTTCCAGCCAGAATAACAGAGGAACAGCACAATCCATCGCTTGATGTTACAGGCGTAAAAGGTGAGACTGCACCACTGGGAGGTTATTTAAACCTGTAGTTATGACGTAAGTTTGCGCTCTCAGCTCATTTTTTGAATATTTGGCATATAGTACAATGGAAGTACCCAGGACCTGCGCTGGGCACAGCCTGCTGCTCTTTCCAATTCATATGGATCAACGGTGATTCAAAAGTCAGGGCCATTCAGCATATCTTCTGAATGAAAAGAGATACGAGTAAAAAACTTTGTAAAACACTTGGATGGGGGAAAACTTTTTGGCACAATGGTGGAACCAGTTGGTCATCTTGGATTCAGCACAAGAAACTTCAAAGGAAAGGGGGTCATGGGATACATGGCTTCAGGGTAGAATTTCATGAGAAATTGATATGCGCAGTCATTTTTTCAATATTTGCAACCATTTTTGAGTTATGGATGATGTCATGTTGAGTATTAAAAAAGTCATTATGTTGAATTGTGTGGTATGAAAAAACTAATCACATGTATTTTCAGGTACCAGAAGATGCCATTAACAGTCCAGGACAGAACAGAGATCATCCTGATAGTTGGTAACAGTTGGTGTGAAGTTGGCGAGGCTTTCAATCAAGATCATCGAGGAAGACATCCAGTGAATAACTCAACATGACTCATCTATAACTCCAAAATGAAGGTAGGTATTGAAAAAATGACTGCACCTACCAATTTCTGATGAAATCATTTATACCATGAGCCCTTCCCATTGAAGTTTCTTAGGCTGAATCCAAAATGGCTGACATCAAGATAGCTGACAGGCAACAGCATAGTGGCAAAAAGTTTCCCCCACCCATCTAAGTGTTCTACAAAGTTTCTTACTTGGATCTATTTGCATTCAGAAGATATTCCAGGTGGTCTTGACTTTTGAGACTCCACTTCGGAGATATGTATTAGAAACCTAGTCCAGGTTATTCACATGGGAAGCTGCAAGCCCTTGTCCTGGCACACCGTATGAACCTTCCCCAAGACTCCAAACTGGGTCAACAATAGAAATTAGAGATAACAGAACTTGGCTCTGCTCCCACAAACAAGATGCTTATAGCCACTTAGAGCTGAGAAGCAGTTTTTATTTAACAGAAAGCAGGGAAGCTAGGCGTTTCAACTTCGGACTGGGGTCTTCATCAGTCAAGACCACAATCTGGGGTTGAAACGCATAGCTTGTCCGTTTTGTGTTAAACAAAAATTACAACTCAGCTTTAAGCAACAAGTTTGTGGGAACAGAGCCAAGTCTTGTTATCTCTAACTTCAATAGGTTGTCTGTGTAACCCATGACAGGACAGGTCCTCCAGAGCGAGACACCCTCTTTACACTCTGGCCTAAAGATGAGGATCCTGAACAGATGAGCCCCTCTATTATCTCAGAATGCCCTAATAAAGCTGTATCAAAATGGGTTTTCTAAAGTGGGCAACCCCTTGAAACACAATTCACATTCACCATTTTAGGATTCGGCATTTCAGGTAAAGATGTTCCATCTCCCGCTTGTCTCTCTCCTGATGTCAGACGATGAGTAATTTCCATTGGGTCACATTGAGAGACTGTGTAAGACAAACATTAAACTATATTATGCAAGCACAGCTCCTTTAAGAAAGTGTGAATGGTGACTGTTCAATCTTCTAAGAAATCTTAAAGGGGTGGTGAATTTAGAAAACGGAGGTTCTTCATTTTCTAGGGTTTTACATTTTGGGATGTAGGAAGTGGTGATTGTAAGCTGAAGACGCATGACGTAGCCTTGCAAAAATGTTAGTGGAGAGGAGGTTTCCATTACAGCATGCTGCCTCTCAGCAAGAGGCAAAGCCTGATCCTTTTACTAATCTTATTGTTCCCATATTGTAGCATTGAAGAGTGAGCATGAAGCTCCTGAGAATCGATACACGATCCTAAAAGACGTAATTGGACAACTGAGCAAGAATCAAAAGTAGCATTTACTTCCATATGTTAATAATTAGTGGGGCTCCTTTGGCCCTAATGACATTGGATACTTTCTGTGGCATACTTTCTACTAACGTCAGATACACTTCAGCTGGTATTTCCCTAGATTCATCCTGAAAACATCTAGTGAGTTTTCTCAAAGAAGATGCTTCAGCCCATTTGCAAAGGCGCAAGAAGAGTCATCGTTGGCCAGTTGATCAATGTCAGAATGTTCTATGTTCTTCACATCAGATGGAGATACCTGGGTGTGGGGGATCCAAGGGAACACTTTTTTTCCTGAGTGTGTTGTGCCAGCAGTTAAGTATGGTGGAGATTCTGTTATGGTCTGGGGATGTGTTACATGGCATGGTCTCGGTCCGTTGGTTGTGGTGACAAGAACCATGAACACTGAGTGTTCCCTGACATTCTAGACAATAATTTGCTGCTGACAATGTGGTAATACTCTGGGAATGGTCGGCCATACTTCCAACAAGACAACGCGCCTTGTCACAAATCCAGTGTTGTTTTAGACTTGGTTTGAGGACATGGATGTTCCATGATTGGACCGGCTGCACAGAGTCCCAACCTGAACCCTACTGAACATCTTTGCGATGAACTGGAACGTTGGGCCAGAAAATATGAACAGCGTCCATCTTCTTTGAGGGCACTCGCCAGATGTTTGCAGGATGAATTAAGGGAAATACCAGCTGAAGTGTATTGGATGATAGAAGGAATTATGCCACTGATGTCATTAGGGCCAAAGGAGTTGCACTGAGGGCTCCTCCACACTGGCGACCGTGATATCACCGTGAGAAAATCAAAACAAAAATCGCGATTTTGTTCATGAGATGTTTGAGCGTTCAGCAATGCTTTTTCTTGCAAAAACCTCGCTATTACTTTCGATTTTCCTGCACGTTTTTAAGCAATTTTTTTTTTAACACAAAAGTCAATAGGACTAATGTTGAAAGCGCATCGCACGAAAAAGTCAAGTTCGTGCTTTGCGATGTGATAAAAAAAAGGCTCCGTGAGGAAACATGGCAGATGATTAAAAAAAAGCCAAACGCAGAAAGTTTTTTTTTTTTTTTTCTCCTAGCATCACATGAGTGAAAATATCGCAAATGTGAAGGAAACCATTGAAAATCATTGGTTTCATAATTCTGCGTTTTCACTCGCATCGCACGAAAATCACGCGATTTAATCACCATTGTGAAGGCGCCCTAATTATTATCATATGTAAATAAATACTACCATTGATTCTTGCTCGGGTGTCCAATTACTTTTAGTAGGATAGTCTATCTGCATTGGAAATATACAGTTTTTTTTTTACTTTTTGCAAACTTTTTTGTTTTGATACAGTATAGAATTTTAACTGTATATATAACCCAAGACATTCTTTGCTCTCCATGTATTTGGGGGGTATACAGATGTAGCAGAGCTCAGTAAGATCGTTCTTGTATATACTGTAAAATAACTATTAGATATAAAGTGTTATACATGAATTATAGTCACCCATCTTCCCTTCTTCTACAGCCGGCGCTCGTATGCTCCCCTGGTACATTGCCTGTCCGTGGACAGACCCTCGATGTGGGACCCCAATATCCGCATCCATGCCAGCTACATGGGAATGAGCAAAATATAACATTTCAGCATCAGCAACCATATAAAAATGTCAGCCATCATACGTTTTACTGCAACCGCTAAAACATCCGAGGGGTTAGAAGAAGATGACAGTGAAATAGCGCAGCCTGGGCGGTTAACGCAGCGACTTGGCCTATTTGGCAAAAGTAATTAAATGGTAAATGTTGAGTTATAATACCTTACTGGACGGGGTTTATGCTGGAGCAGATAAGGGAATTAAAAGCTTAATTTATAAGGCTCAGCCATATCCCTATAATGGATATTAGTAATCAGCAGAGGAGACCTGTCATGACACCCTGTATTAACTGCACTACAGAGAGTGTAAAGTTATCACGTTAACGCGGTCATGTGACCCGGCCTCTCCGCATAACTGGATTTAGGCAAGAAATCTAAGCAGATGATGTCTGGTTGTTATGACAACGGCAGTAGCGGACGATGGAGAAAATGGGAGGCGGGGGAACAGATGTTGTAATTCTAATAATAAAGGGGACAGCCCGGGCACGCTCAGAGATTAATCTCATAAAGCTGTGTCCGACATGTTCAAGAATTTTTCTGGCTGACTATTATTAAAGCCGCAGAGGAATACATAAAAAAAAACAAAAAACACAACAAACACTAAACATCAAGAATTCACTTGTATAATAATGATACTTGTTATAATAGATTCTACTCTAGTGCACCCCCGGTGGTGAGACCAGAACATGGCGCAGCTTCCTCTAAATACAGTGCATTTGGAAAGTCTTCAAACCAGGGGCGTAACTATAGGTCAGTGATGGGCAACCTTTTGAGCTCGGTGTGTCAAAATTCGCCAAAAAACGGAGCATAACTCGGGTGGTGTGTCACTTCAAGAAAAAATCCATAAATTTGCGATATTTATAGTTTAAATAACAAAAATGTATAATTGTAATGTCTAATTGTATTTAATAAACCCAAAACACCCAGAGCACAGGCCCTCGCCTCTCGCTGCCTCCCCCTCACTTATCTCAGTAATGATGAGCCCCCAGCAGCGACAGCGCCCCCACAGCGGCCCCCAGTAGCAACAGGGCACCCCACAGCGGCCCCCTAGCAGCAACAGGGCACCCCACAGCGGCCCCCTAGCAGCAACAGGGCACCCCACAGCGGCCCCCCAGCAGCAACAGGGCACCCCACAGCGGCCCCCCAGCAGCGACAGCGCACCCCACAGCGGCCCCCAGCAGTGGCAGCAGCCCCCCACAGCGGCCCCCAACAGCGACGGCGCACCCCACAGAGGCCCTCCAACAGCGACAGCACCACCCACAGCGGCCCTCAGCATTACCTGCCCCCCACACAGAGGCCCCCCAGCGGTGACTGCCCCCCACACAGAGGCCCCCCAGCGGTGACTGCCCCCCACACAGAGGCCCCCCAACGGTGACTGCCCCCCACACAGAGGCCCCCCAGCGCTGACTGCCCCCCACACAGAGGCCCCCCAGCGCTGACTGCCCCCCACACAGAGGCCCCCCAGCGCTGACTGCCCCCCACACAGAGGCCCCCCAGCACTGACTGCCCCCCACACAGAGGCCCCCCAGCGCTGACTGCCCCCCACACAGAGGCCCCCCAGCGCTGACTGCCCCCCACACAGAGGCCCCCCAGCGTTGACTGCCCCCCAGCGGTGACTGCCCCCCGCACAGAGGCCCCCCCAGTGCTGACTGCCCCCCGCACAGAGGCCCCCCCAGTGCTGACTGCCCCCCACACAGAGGCCCCCCAGCGCTGACTGCCCCCCACACAGAGGCCCCCCAGCGCTGACTGCCCCCCGCACAGAGGCCCCCCAGCGCTGACTGCCCCCCGCACAGAGGCCCCCCAGCGCTGACTGCCCCCCGCACAGAGGCCCCCAGCGCTGACTGCCCCCCGCACAGAGGCCCCCAGCGCTGACTGCCCCCCGCACAGAGGCCCCCAGCGCTGACTGCCCCCCGCACAGAGGCCCCCAGCGCTGACTGCCCCCCGCACAGAGGCCCCCAGCGCTGACTGCCCCCCGCACAGAGGCCCCCAGCGCTGACTGCCCCCCGCACAGAGGCCCCCAGCGCTGACTGCCCCCCGCACAGAGGCCCCCAGCGCTGACTGCCCCCCGCACAGAGGCCCCCAGCGCTGACTGCCCCCCACACAGAGCCCCCCAGCGCTGACTGCCCCCCACACAGAGGCCCCCAGCGCTGACTGCCCCCCACACAGAGGCCCCCAGCGCTGACTGCCCCCCACACAGAGGCCCCCAGCGCTGACTGCCCCCCACACAGAGGCCCCCAGCGCTGACTGCCCCCCACACAGAGGCCCCCCAGCGCTGACTGCCCCCCACACAGAGGCCCCCAGCGCTGACTGCCCCCCACACAGAGGCCCCCAGCGCTGACTGCCCCCCACACAGAGGCCCCCAGCGCTGACTGCCCCCCACACAGAGGCCCCCAGCGCTGACTGCCCCCCACACAGAGGCCCCCAGCGCTGACTGCCCCCCACACAGAGGCCCCCCAGCGCTGACTGCCCCCCACACAGAGGCCCCCCAGCGCTGACTGCCCCCCACACAGAGGCCCCCCAGCGCTGACTGCCCCCCACACAGTGGACCCCCAGCACTGACTGCCCCTTCACAGCGCCCCCCCTGGTGACTGCCCCCTCACAGCAGACCCCCCCCCCCCCGAGACCCATGTACTTACCTTATCGAAGCTCCGCTCCTCCTGTTCCCGGCGCCCTCCAGCAGCGATGGTCTCCGGCGCACACTGTGACGTCAGTGTGTTGCAGGATGCCTCTTCCCCTGGACGCTCCCGCGGAACCAACAGGTAAGAGACGTTGGGGGACGGGGGGGAGGAGGATCCTGGCTACACACTGACATCACAGTGTGCGCTGGGATCAGCGCTGATTAATGAATACCAGCAGGGGAGTCACGGCCCCTGCCGGTATTCATTAACTGGGTGAGCGGCTGCGTGTCAGCGACTATGGCTACGCGTGTCAGTGCTGACACACGTGTCATAGGTTCGCCATCACGGCTATAGGGGATGCAGTTGCACCCGGGCCCAGGAGCCTTAGGGGGCCATAAGGCCTCTCTTCTCCATATAGTAAGCCTAGTACTAAGGATAAAGCATTATAGTTGGGGGCCCTGTTAGAGATTTTGGATTGAGGTTCAAAAGCTTCAAGTTACGCCTCTGCTTTTGACCCTTTCAATCTTTTACATTTTGTTATATTGTGGTCTTGTGAAAATTTACAAATAAAATTCAAGTTCTTCCCATTATTCTGTACTCCATACCCCATAAGTGGAAACACAATGTTACAAATCTTTGTTAACTTTTTTTTAAAATGAATAACATTTTGCATTGACATAAGTATTCAGCCCCCTGGTATGACACTTGAAGTTTAGCTCTGGGGCTCCCATTCCTCTTCATCATCTTTGAGATGCTTCTACTCCTTAATTGAAGTCACCTGCAGTACATTCAATTGATTGGACATAAGTTTAGAAGACTCCCTGCTGTCTCTACAAGGTCTTACTGCTCACAATGCATATCAGAGCCAAAACAAAACCATGAGGAAGAAAGAACTGCCTGTAGAGCTCAGAGACAGAATTGTTTGGAGGCACAGATCTGGAGGACGCTACAAAAATTATATTGCATTGAAAGGTTTTAAGAGCAGAGCGGCCTCCAAACCTCTAGAAGGCCAACCATGACTGCAGCACTCTGGGCTTTATGGCAGAAGGGCCAGAAAGAAGTCTCTCCAAAGTAAGACACATGAAATCCACCTGGACTCTCAGCAAAGTACAGAGATATTCTTAATGATAACCTGATCCAGAGTGTAGAAGACCTCAGAGTGGGCAGAAGGTTCACCTTCGAACAAGACAATGACCCTAATCACACAGCCAAGGCAACACAGGAGTGGCATAGGGACAACTCTGGGAACGTCTTTGAGTGGCCCGGCCAGAGCCCTGACTTGGACCCAGTCAAACATCTCTGGAGAGACCAGATAATGGCTGTCCTCAGATGGCCCATCCAACCTGAAAGAAATGGCAGAAAATCCCCAAATCTAGCTGTGCAAACCTTGTGGCATCATCCCCAAGAAGACCAGAGGCTGTAATGCCTACCCAAGCTGCTTCAACTAAGTACTGAGTACAGGGCGTGAATACTTATGCTGATGCAAAATGTTAGTTTTTTATTTTTGAAAAAAATTACAAAGACTTCTAACATTGTGTTTTTACTTTGTCATTATGAGGTATTGAGTGCAGAATTTTGGGAAAAACTTGAATTTTTTTGTAAATTTGCCACAATGCAACAAAATGTACAAAAAGTGAAAAGTTCTGAAAACTGTCCAAATGCATTGTTTGCTATATGAAATGTATTCATATGCGGGTGGACTATGGGCCTTAAACGGCTGGTGCAGGTTACCGTCAGTACTACAAAGCCACCCTGTACCCACGTATTAATGCTACTTTACTAATAGGGATCCATGAGAATAGTTCTGTTGCTTGTTAAAGAGCAAGAGACCCACAGGTGGTCCTTACCCCCAGAGATCATGTGTCCACCCCCTGAATCTGTATACAGTAAAGTCTCAGGACGGGTACTGTATGACACAACAGTCCATAGTGGTATAGGCATGTGATTTCAGTGTAGATGGCACCATGGCTGTTGGAGATGGCAAGTGATGGACATGAAAAGATGAGCGCTCGGTTACGGAGCTCTCTGACCTGCCTTGTACCCCAGGAAACGTGCGATCTTGTGCTGGCAGTGCTCCTGTTCCTCATATGTCATCAGCTGGAAGATGAATTGCCAGATGATCTGTTTGGCCGGAGTGTCCAAGACCGGATATATATCCACAATGAGAGTGTCAATGTTCCTGAAGACACAAAGAGCAGCAGAGAAGAGGTCACAGATCGAGCAGCTGTCACCGTGTGTCGTCTGATGGCTACATACCCTTCTCATGTTTCATACTGCAATCTACTTGGCAGCAATACTACCTACAGTATATATGTACAGGCAAATATCTCAAAAATACGCCGATTATGTCATAGAAGGGTAGGGGGAACTAATTACAGTAGTTCTATAGTTGTACAAGGAGCGCAGTATTATAGTAGTTATAGTATTGTACATAGGAGCAGTATTATAGTAGTTATATTCTGATACATAGGAGACAGTATTATAGTAGTTATATTCTTGTACATAGGAGCAGTATTATAGTAGTTATATTCTTGTACATAGGGGGCAGTATTATAGTAGTTATATTCTTGTACATAGGGGGCAGTATTATAGCAGTTATATTCTTGAAGATAGGGAGCAGTATTATAGTAGTTATATTCTTGTACATAGAGGGCAGTATTATAGTAGTTATATTCTTGTACATAGGGGCAGTATTATAGTAGTTATATTCTTGTACATGGGGGGCAGTATTATAGTAGTTATATTCTTGTACATGGGGGGCAGTATTATAGTAGTTATATTCTTGTACATGGGGGGCAGTATTATAGTAGTTATATTCTTGTACATGGGGGCAGTATTATAGTAGTTATATTCTTGTACATAGGGGGCAGTATTATAGTAGTTATATTCTTGTACATAGAGGGCAGTATTATAGTAGTTATATCCTTGTACATAGGGGCAGTATTATAGTAGTTATATTCTTGTACATAGGGGTAGTATTATAGCAGTTATAGTCTTGTACATAGGGGGCAGTATTATAGTGGCTATATTCTTGTACATAGGAGGCAGTTTTATAGTAGTTATATTCTTGTACATAGGGGCAGTATTATAGTAGTTATATTCTTGTACATAGGGGGCAGTATTATAGTAGTTATATTCTCGTACATTGGGGGCAGTATTATAGTAGTTATATTCTAGTACATAGGGGGCAGTATTATAGTAGTTATATTCTTGTACATAGGGGGCAGTATTAGAGTAGTTATATTCTTGTGCATAGGGGGCAGTATTATAGTAGTTATAGTCTTGTACACAAAGGGCAGTATTATAGTTATGTTCATGTACATAGGGGGCAGTATTATAGTAGTTATAGTCTTGTACATAGTAGCGACCTGGGTCTAAGCAATGGGAGGGGGGGTTGAGCAGGGGATGGGGTTAGTACAGTTAGAACTGATAGATCAGCCAATAGTACCATTAGCAACAAAACAAATTTAAAGAACAAAAATATATAAATTGTATGACCACGAATGCAAGAAGTCTGATCGGTAAAGGGTGAGCTTGAAGCGAGAATGGCCAATGAAAACTATCATATAGTCGGAATAACGGAAACATGGCTTGATAAAAAGTGCGATTGGGCGGTAAATTTACAGGGTTACAACCTCTTACGGATTGACTGTGGAAACCAGAAAGGGGTAGGGGTATGTCTTTACGTTACATCGTACTTCTTGCCAAGGCTATGGGAAGATAGAGGAGTAGGAGATGAACACGTGGAATCTCTGTGGGTAGAAATACAGGGAGAAAAAAAAAAACAAAATCCTGATAGGGGTTTTCTATAGACCACCAAAAGCAACAGAAGAAACTGAAACCTTACTACTAAGGCAGAGAGAAGTGTCAATCCGCAACTAAGTAATTATTATGGGAGACTTTAATTATCCGGATATAATATAGGAAAACGAAATCTGCAAATCTCACAAGGGTGATAAGTTCTTGAGAACAATTAAAGATAACTACTTTACCCAACTTGTGTGGGAACCAACGAGAGGGAAGGCCATTCTGGACTAGTACTAACTAACAAACCCGACCGAATAAAGGGGGTACAGGTTGAGGGGCACTTGGGGAACAGTGACCACAATATAATCAACTTCCAGCTGTCATTCAATAAGAAGCCTTATCGGGGGGGGGGGGGGGGAAATAAACTAAACTTTAGTAAAGCAAAATTTGATCAGCTTAGAACTGCTATCGGTAACATTAAATGGGACAACATCCTCAAAAATATCAGTACAGAGGACAAATGGGCAAAGTTCAAAAGGATCCTAATCACCTCATGTGAGCAGTTTATACCCTTTAAAAATAAAAGAATCTCAACTAAAAGGAAATCAATGTGGCTCGACACGACGGTAACGGGCAATAAACGAAAAAAAGACAGCGTTCAAACTACTAAAGCAAGAAGGCAGCGAAGAAGCGCTAAAATCATACAGGGGAAAAAACAAAATATGTAAAGATACGATCAAAATTGTTGAAATTTTTCAACTATATTAACATTAAAAGATTTGCACTGAGAGCACTGGCCCTTTAACAAATAATGTAGGAGAAATCATAGAAGACGATGGAGGGAAGGCAAACCTATTAAATAGTTTCTTTTCAAGCGTGTTCACAAACAAAAAGAAAATGCCACATGAGATGCAGGGGAATAAAATGAACCCCGCACAAAATATCTCATACCTAACGCCTGAGGAGGTGTGGAAATGGTTAAAGAAGATTAAAATCGATAAATTGCCAGGCCCAGATGGAATACACCCAAGGGTACTAAAGGAACAAAGTGATGTGATAGCTAGGCCGCTATATCTAATATTTGTGGATACTATCAAGACTGGGGTTGTGCCATTGGATTGGCGCATTGCCAACGTGGTTCCAATTTACAAAAAGGGGTTCAAAAGTGAGCCTGGTAACTACAGGCTGGTAAGTCTCACTTCAGTAACTGGAAAAATATATGAGGGGTTTCTGAGAGACGCCATCAAAGAGTACCTCAAGGAAAACAACGGAATAACTCCTCACCAGCGTGGGTTCATGAGGGGGCGATCATGTCAGACCAATCTGATCAGCTTCTACGATGAAGTAAGCTCTAGGCTGGACCTGGGAGAGTCTATTGATCTCGTATATCTGGACTTCTCTAAAGCATTTGACACTGTGCCACATAACAGGCTGATATATAAAATGAGGCAGCTCGGATTGGGTGAAAACGTGTGTATCTGGGTAAAGAATTGGCTCAGAGATAGAAAACAGAGGGTGGTAATAAATGGTTCGTACTCTGATTTGGCCACCATTGCTAGTGGGGTGCCACAGGGCTCAGTACTAGGCCCCATTCTGTTTAATATATTTATCAATGACCTGATAGAGGGGCTGCACAGTAAAATATCAATATTTGTAGATGACACAAAATTATACAAGACAATTAACACAATGGACGACAATGTGCGGCTACAAAATGACCCAGATAAACTGTGCGCTTGGGTAGAAAAATGGCAAATGAAGTTCAATGTGGATAAATGTAAGGTTCTGCACATGGGCAGGAGAAACGGATGTCACCAATATACACTAAATGGGGTACTGCTAGGGAAAAGTGATATGGAAAAAGACCTGGGGTACTAGTGGAATGTAGATTTAACTGGAGTAACCAATGCCAGTCAGCTGCTGCAAAAGCTAATAGAGTCTTGGGGTGCATTAAAAGAGGCATAGGGGCGAGGGACGAGAACATTCTCGTACATAGGGGGCACGCCCAACATGGAATACTGCGCACAGTTCTGGTCACCGGTGCTCAGGAAAGATTTTACAGTGCTTGGGAGGTTTCAAAGAAGGGCAACTAAACTAATACATGGAATGACTGGACTGGAATACCCAGAGAGGCTATCAAAATTGGGACTATTTACTCTAGAAAAAAGAAGGTTAAGGGGCGACCAAATAACCATGTATAAATACATGAGGGGACAATACAAGGATCTCTCCCAGGATCTGTTTACACCCAGGACTGCGACGGTAACAAGAGGGCATTCGCTACGCTTAGCAGAATGCAGGTTTCATCACCAACATAGAAAAGTGTTCTTTACTGTAAGAGCAGTTAGACTGTGGAACTCTCTGCCTGAGGATGTGGTGATGGCAAAATCCATTGAGGAGTTTAAAAGGGGACTTGATGTCTTTCTGGAGCAGAAGGATATTACAGGTTATAAATCTTAGGTTAATTGTTAGGCCTCAGTCACACGGGCGATTTTTCGTGCGATTTGCGCATGCGATCGATGATTTTATAGAACCATTGCTTTGCAATGGTATCGGACACATGAGCGATCTGCGATTCCTGGTCTTCTCTATATGCGCTCAATGGGGCCGGCAGCAGCAGCGCCGACCCCATTGAGAACATATACAACACAAATCATTCCCCTCTGCCACAGCTGTAACAGCTGTGGCAGAGAAGAATGATGTTTGCCCATTGAATTCAATGGAGCCGGCAATACAGCCGGCTCCATTGAAAGCAATGGGCTGCGGGCGATGTGTAAAAAGTAAAAAAAAAAATATACTCACCTTGTCCCCGCAGACGGAGTTCAGCCGCGGCCAGCCAGCAGTTCTCCTGAACTGCTCTGAGTAGTATTCAGCAGCCGGGGATTTAAAATCCCCGCCTGCTGAATGGGCTGCCTCTGATTGGTCACAGCCCTCACCAATCAGAGGCAGCTCTCACTCACCCATTCATGAATTCATGAATGAGTGAGTGCTGCCTCTGATTGGCTCAGCGCAGGGACCAATCAGGGGCAGCTCTCAGCTGTCATTCAATAGGAATGACAAAGGAAATGTGGCTAGGAACAGATTTTTCGGGCAATTTTTTTTTGGCCCCGGTCACGCGATTTGCGGATGCGCATCCGTCATGAGATCCGCAAATCGCGGCAAAAAACACCCGTGTGACTGAGGCCTAAATCCGGGTATACAGGCAGGTAGGAACTATTAGGGGTTGATCCAGGGATTAGTCTGATTGCCATTAGGGAGTCAGGAAGGAATTTTCCCCCCAAAAAGGCTAATTGGTTCCTGCCTCTTGGGGTTTTTCGCCTTTCTCTGGATCAACAACATGGGAGGATAAACAGGCTGAACTAGATGGACATTGTCTTCATTCGGCCTTACATACTATGTTACTATGTATTATAGTAGTTATATTCTTGTACATAGGGGCAGTATTATAGTAGTTATATTTTTGTACATAGGGGGCAGTATTATAGTAGTTATATCCTTGTACAAAGGCGGCAGTATTATAGTAGTTATATTTTTGTACATTGGGGGCAGTATTATAGTAGTTATATTCTTGTACATAGGGGGCAGCATTATAGTAGTTATATTATTCTACATAGGGGACAGTATTATAGTAGTTATATTCTTGTACATAGGGGCAGTATTAGAGTAGTTATATTCTCGTACATCAGAGGCAGTATTATAGTAGTTATATTCTTGTACATAGGGGGCAGTATTATAGTAGTTATATTCTTGTACATAGGGGGCAGTATTATAGTAGTTATATTCTTGTACATAGGGGCACTATTATAGTAGTTATATTCTCGTACATAGGGGGCAGTATTATAGTAGTTATATTCTTGTACATAGGGGGCAGTATTATAGTAGTTATATTCTTGTACATAGGCAGAAGTATTACAGTAGTTATATTCTTGTACATAGGGGGCAGTATTATAGTAGTTATATTCTTGTACCTAGGAGGCAGTATTATAGTAGTTATATTCATGTACATAGGGGCAGTATTATAGTAGTTATATTCTTGTACATAGGGGACAGTATTATAGTAGTTATATTCTTGTACATAGGGGGCAGTATTATAGTAGTTATATTCTTGTACATAGGGGGCAGTATTATAGTAGTTATATTGTTGTACATAGGGGCAGTATTATAGTAGTTATATTGTTGTACATAGGGGGCAGTATTATAGTAGTTATATTTTTGTACATAGGGGAAAGCATTATAGTAGTTATATTATTCTACATAGGGGCAGTATTAGAGTAGTTATATTCTCGTACATCAGAGGCAGTATTATAGTAGTTATATTCTTGTACATAGGGGGCAGTATTATATTAGTTATAGTCTTGCACATAGGGGAAGTGTTATAGCCTTGTACATAGGGGAAGTGTTATAGCCTTGTACATAGGGGAAGTGTTATAGCCCTGTACATATGTATTATAATAGTTATATTCTTACTCTACCTGTGCTGGAAGAAGCTCTCCAGAGCTTTACACACTGTGTACCGCTCTGTAGGAGTAAGCAAATGTTCCAACTGTTGGCTAAAACTCCGTCCTTGAATGCGAATATTGGAGGGAAGTATTTCTGCTACCCACTGGAGGGAGGTGAGAGCCGATGTTGGGAGAGTAGTATCCGAATCAGAATCTGTAATGTTGGAAATACCTGTCAGTTAACACTACAGCGAAACAGTAGAATTGTTCAATGCAATTACCAAGTATCAATATTTGATCATTGGTCTATTATTAAGTAGCTGAATAAGGCTCTAGAGCTTCATCGCCCTGCAGTAACAAAAATTCGACACAAGATGGCAGCACGCATTCTATCATATCTGAGATAATCTTCAGTCCTGTACCGGCCTGAAGTTTTCATTTTTGCGATGGTCAAGACCTTGCAGTAACATATTTCCTTTTCCTCATTGCATATGAATATTTTGCTAGAATCCTGTAATGCAGCTGACACAAAATACCTGATGCGTCTCACCTGCACAGTACGACACGCTGCCCTCTTCCACTACTAATGTTGGCATGGCGCCACTGCCTTGCAGCATACAGACCACCTTCTCATGGCAGCAGTTCCTAAAAGCGATAATGGAAGGAAAAAAAATGGAGTGTGCCATCTGATGCCCTCCATAATAAGAATTAAAGCCTGTAATTCAGGAAACCCCATATATGAAAGTATATCAAACTAAAGCAACAGAAAAGAACTCGGTAACAGAAGTCCAATCCAGCCCCTGATCCACTGAGGACTATTAGAAAACCTCCCAAATATATACACTTTACATAAGTGCCAGTCCAATTGAGGGATGCATGAGTCCATCATTTGGTAATCCAGAAAGTCTTATAATTTGGCACTTTGTTCAATTTACCCTGAATGGTCACTTTATTAGAGATAGGAGATCTTTCATGATTGGCGTATCCTTGTATGGAAATTAGACCTATGACCCTGCAATACGGCATAAAATCAGGTGACAAGTTTTCCGTTGATCAGTTTCAGTGAGAATCCACATTATATGCGAAAATCGAGCGATCTGAGTGACTTCCAAAATTGGGGCTAGACTAACCGGCCAGGATGTCACTGCAAACCGCGTAGGGTTTCTCATGCAACAGTGTGGAGAGTATAATGAGAATGGTGTGATCGAGGAAAACAGTCCAGCAAAAGGGGATCTTGTGGCACATCTCGACAAAAGTGGTCAGAGGAGGATGTCGAGTCATTCTGATAAAAAGGCACTGCACAGCAAGGCAAATTAGAGCCAAAAATAATGTTAGTGTCCAACTAACGTGTTTGAACGCAAAATTCATCGTTCCTTAGCACAGTTATAACGGCAGATGACCAGTTTCAGAGTGATTCTGTCTAAGGACGCCTGCAGACGGGCGGAAATTCCGAGGTGGGATTTCCCGCGGAATTTCCGCCCCTGGAAGCTGCCATAGGATTGCGTTAACAAACGCAGATGGCTGCGATTTGGCTGTGCGGCAAGCAAGTCGCGGCATGCTGTATTTCTGTGCGGCGCTCTGCGAGCGTCACTCACCGGCCGCCGGCCCCGCTCTGCGCATGCGTCGGCTGCTCGGCAGCCGACACATGAAAGAGCCAGGGCTGCGGGAGAGGTGAGTGCCCGCGCTGCTCTCTGCAGACGCTTGGGGTGGATCCCGCTGCGAGAACTCTCGCAGCCGGATCCAACCCGGTTGTCTGCAGGCGGCCTAAGAGAAACAGAAAAATGAGACTTCACTGGGCAAAAGGGCACAATATATCACCCGGTCAGATAAATCCAGATTTCTGTTGCGCCATGCCGATGGGAGGTCAGAATTTGGTGCAAGCAGCATGAATTGCTGAACCCTTCCTGTTAGGTGTCAGTAGTTCCGACTTGAGGAGGTGGAGTAATGGTGTTGGGATTGGTTTCTTGGCATACCCAGGGTCCTCTAATACCAGCAGATGGGCATTTGGACAATAGCTAATAGTACCTGAGTTCAGAGGGCCAAAAGAGGCCTAACATGTTAATAGATATCATTCATAAAGTGGCCATTCAGTGAAATGTAAAATTTTGCAATAATTAAAGCAGAAGACTTTATGGAGAGAAATCAGGAATTTCCTTGGATAAGATTTTTATTTTGGGCTTTCTCTAGCATTACAAGTCAGCTTTATAGCTCTTCTTTAACTGTCTGATAGTTCAGAAATTACCCATTTGATGCCAAATTAAAGGAGTTCTCTGACAATAAGCATTTATACATGCTGCCTGACTTCTAATGCTGGGGTCACCTCTATTGCAGTTCTGTGTCCCCACCTATTAAGGCTGGAATACACCTTTAAATGATTTTGCAGTATCCAGCATGTAGAGGCTCCTTATTAATCCCTTCTTTGTCATTGAGACTATTTTATTGAATGCCGTTTGAAGAAGACCAGCATCTGTCATCGTTGTCTCAGTACGGATGTGCCAAGCTCCTCACCTCATATCCAAGCCATTCAAGAATAATATCCTGTCTCCGGGCTGGAGTCCGGCCACTTCTGCAGGGCTGCCTGGAAGAGATAAGTCACCATGTTCTGACACTACAAGTGCACATTACACTGCTATATATATATATTACCTATAGGGAAGGCAAGTAATGAGCATGCGCTGGACGCCAGCTGAGGAGCACTGAGAGCAACTCATTAAAAAGCTGCCGGTAACAAATGGACACAGATGACAAATAACAAGGTCATCTTCAGGATGTGTTAATAAGGCTAGGGTATATGGGGATTTTGGCCCCAAAGCGCATTGTGTGGCCAAAGTTCACACTATTCACTGAATGCCGTCCTGTTACCATTCATAAGTTGAGGTAATTGCGACCAGATAATCACAAGAAATTCATCAGTTTTGACTTTTTCTTATGACCGTTCGGTCACAATGCAACATGGCAATACTGCTATCCTTGTCCATAAAACATGCATCATGTAGCCCTAGCCGTAAGGCCCTGTTACACTGAACAGTTAGGATTCAGTTTCCCACTGATCAGTGTAAATGCCAGCACTGACTCAACTATGAATGATAATTCCTTCATTGTTTAGTTTCTGCAGGCATAAAAATCAAACAACGATCGGCCTATGTGAACAGGCAGTTGTTCATCGATGAATGACTGCCTGTTTACTGTGAATGGAGGTGGGTGGCCTGAGTGATCTCCATTCACTGAGTGATCATCGCTCCTATGTGAAACCCTGCTGATCAGCTGATTGGGCACTTGCTGTCAGTACCAAAATGTACAGGAATAAGAAATGGAAGCAGATCACTCCGACCTCTATGTAGTGGCTGGTGCTGGAAACTGCAGGCGCAACTCTTATTAAAATCAGTGGGTGCTGAGCCTGCAATTACGAATGCGGTCTAATAGACAGGGATCAGAGCTAACTGCTTCTGCTCTGCACCCTTGTGCTTTTGGCGCTGACAGCGGGTGCCTGATCAGCTGATTGGCCAAAATCCCAAGAGGGGTGGTCATCAATAGTATTTGTCTGGAAAAACCCCTTTAAGATATACTCCTTGCCTGGCTATTTGTTCCTGTATTCCTGACTCCTGATTCTAACGCTGACCTCAGCCTTGTTTCCAATTAAGCTTTTGTTGTTTGGTTCCTGTGATTTTATTGCTGGCTTTGACTGCAGACTTGAGTCCTGACTCTGATTCCATCTCATTCTCTGGCTTGTTGGCATCCTGACTGCTATTCCGCTCCCTCGCTACTTTCCTGACTCAAGCTTTCCGAAGCCGCTACTGATCGGTGAGTATTTTGTAGATTGAGATTGGAATCTGACCAGGAATGTTCATACCATCCTGAGCCCATTAAGAGTGATGAAAGGGGAGATTCCCTAGACTCTGCACCCCTGTCTAGCCAGTGCCAAACCCACTGTGGTTTAGATCAGTCATTGGTGAGAAACCAGAAATGGTCACACTACATACTCGCATGATTTGGGATATAGATATGAGATAGATAGATAATTATATTTCACAATGCACTTAAGATATGATGATGGTGAAGTACTCTACCTGGGAGAATGGACTCAATCCATACTGGAGCATTACCCCGTAACGTGAACCCAAAGCTGCTGCTTCCCTTACACACTCGTACTGTCCTGCAAAGATATGAGAAGACAAGAGAAAAAATTAAAATAAAGTAGTCTTTGATTAAAAATAATGTAACCTCATGCGTATATAGCTCCTATGCAGACCTATGTGTTGTCATGGCTACAAATTTGCTAATTCTGTGTGTAGTCACATCCTACAATTGTGTGGCACTCTCCTTCACATGTAGGACAAGGGGGGGTCAAGGTAGTGAAGAACATATGGCTGAAGATCAGACTACACGCAGGGTGCGTTTATAGTCTGCAACTGTGGAGATATATAGGTTTGCATAGGAGTTGTATACACATAGTGGCAGTCTGTTTTATATATATATATATATATATATATATATATATATATACACACACAGGAACTATCTGAACGAGCAACAGCTTGGGAACCCCACAGTAAAGACAGCATCTCACTTGGGGTGGTCAAGGGTGAAAAACTGGATTCCCCAGGTGCTGCCACCTCACATAGCCCATAGTCAAACCAGTGTGTGGCAAGGCGGATTCACATCCATTGAACTGATAAGTTACTTTATTTTTAAATTCATTGGAGCAATGAAAACAATGGTTGTAAAAGTGTACACACCCTTTAAAGTGTCGCATTTACCTGTGTGGTTTTCCAGTGCCCACACTGCTAGCAACAAGAGAACTACTCTTTTTCAATCCCTTGCCCACATCATCCTGGCAATGCGGCATAGGAGCTGCCCTTGTAGATACCAGCAACCTTTCATGGTGGTCTTCACTTCGACTCCTCCGCAGGCGATTACTGCGCTCACTTCTGGATCGGCAGATCTTGCTGATAAGACTCTGGGACACCACATGGTCAAAACGTTGTCGATGTTTCTTGGGGATGAATATTCTGGAAACAGATAAAATACATTACTGATGTGGTGATTTGATGAGCTCATTGACCACTTCCTTCACCCACATCCAATCTATCACCACTTCACCACTCTCTATCCAACCAGTCTACCACCCCTTTCACCTCTATACAATCAATTATTACTTTATTTGCCTCCCTTTCAACCAATTTACTTAGTCCACCGGTCTGTCTACCACCATCCCACCAGTTAGCAACATTTCCTTCTCCTCTATCCATCACACTACTTTCTTCATCTTCCAAGCACCCAGTCTTACCACTTTACTCGCACTCATCTAATCAATCTAGTGTGACTCTAACCCGTTAAACCAATGTAACTCATCCATCTTCTACTATGTAACCACCTTCCTTAACCTTGTATCTAACCAAGAGACCACTTCCAACCCTCCATATGTCCGATTTCCCATTTCCTTCTTGTAAACAAATCTACTAGTTTACTTCTTCTGATAAAATCACACGTCCATAAGTCAGTCTACCACCATCACCTCAGTTGATCACATCTCTAAGACATTTCTCCACTATATGATCTACTACTTTCTCCATCTCCCATCCAACCAATCTACCACTTCTCCCATCGATCAAACCAATCAATTTCCCTTTTCCAGTACTCAACCTTCAACCACTTCTCTCACACATGAACCCAACCAAGTGATCACTTCTACCTCTGCATCCAACCAAACCGTCATTTCCTTTCTCCAATCCAACCAATCTACAATTCCCTCCTCCTCATTACACCAATCTACTACATCCATCCTGCCAGTTCCACTCATCCAACAACTTCCACCAAGTCCATCAGCCAAACAGTCTACCACCATCCCTATAGTTATTCACATATCTAACCCCATTCTCCCCTAGTCAATCCACTACTTTGTTCACCCCCATGCATTGTCTGCCCCTTCAGTCACTCACCCCACCCTACTAATCCTTCAATCACACTCTTCCAACCAATCTACTACTTCTCCAAAATGACAAATCAATCTAACTTTTCCCTTTTCTACAGTCCAAGCACTTCCCTTAACCTTGTATCTAACTAAGGGATCACTTCCACTCATCCATGCAACCAATCTACAATTTGCTTCTTACATACCAATCTACCATTTCCTTCTTCCCCATAAAATCAATCTACAACTTCCACCAAGTCCACCAGCCAAATAGTGTACCACATCCCACCATCTCTAACTCGCTTCTCCCCCTAGCAAACCTACTACTTCATTCACCACCCCATGCATCCAGTCTACCACTTCATTCACTTCCCCCGTCCTACTATCACTTCACGCACCCTATCATCCAATCTAACACTTCTCCCCATCTGTCAAATGACTAACTGTCACCTTTTCCGCTACTCAACCACTTCCCTTATGCCATTTGCGAAAAAATGACAACTTTCACCAAGTCCACAATCGAAACAGACTGCCACCAATACACCAGTTGGTCCCATCTCTTACCCCACTCTGCCATTCAATCTACTCTTGTCATCTCCCAAGTAGCCAGTCTACCAATTGTCTTATCCATTGACCCAATCTAACATTTTCCTTTTTCGCTAAACAACTACTTCCCTAAAAAAAGAGACCATTTCTACCCCAGCGTCCATCCAACCTCATCATATGCTTCCTTTCACCCAACCAATCTTTTCTACTCTCATGCCTCTTCTTACTAAATGATCACTTCCACCAAGTCCACTAGTCAAATATCCCACCACCATCCCACCAGTTGGTCACATCTCTTATCCCTTCTTTCTCTTCCAAACGAACCACCATCTCCTGGTCCACAACTATAGAGAATGAGTGAGCTACTAAATGTATTTGGGAACATGGTTCACTTTCTTCCCCGCTACAATTCATTCATCTGTTTCACCTCTGTCTCAGCAGGACACAATGACAACTATCCCTGTCTATTGTCTCTGTTACACCCTTTAATTCCCAAACATTTAATTTCTTCCTTGACTTATTTTCTTCCCCCTCCCAGCAGTGATGACATTTCAACAGGGAGCAGAAGGAACTCTCAGAAGATTTGCCAGAGCGAGTCTCATCATATAATTATCCCAGCAGCGAGATAAAAGCCGGCTTGCAAGCATGCACACGCCATCACTCAGCCCAGGCAGTATCTCCAGCGCTGCCACCTTGGTATTTTCAGATGAAAGGATAAAGATTCTTCCGTCTCCCTCGATTTCTTGCATACTGCAGGGTTCACACAAAGTACAAAGCGCGCTGTTTCTTGTGATTTGTTTTTGACATGTTGTCATTTAACGCAACCTCAAATCTGCTTTACGTAACAAAACAGGAAGCGTCTTCAGCTTGATGTCTTAATTATTTGCTCCTTACCATGGCATTACTCTCATCAGGGTACAACGCTGATCACATAACTGTCCCAGGGTGCACTTGACGTCCTACACTAATCATTAAGTCCTCATTAGATGCTTATACTTGGCATTAATAGACGGATCGCTTTACATGTCTATAGTTGCATGCCTGGTAATTGGACACATACTTCCTTTGGGTTTTCCACAGGCATATGTGCTGCTTTTTTAACTAAATGGAGTCAGTTACCAACAAGGACATACCTACCATCGATATGATGAAGAGGGAATAAAAGCTACGACTCTGATGCGACCTGCTGGCGATTCTTGTATAGTTGAACAATAGAGTCAATGGAGTATATTAAACCAATGATGCTTTCTTAAAACTAGCGAGTGTAACGTGTTTCGAGGCTTCCAGACCTCTTCATCAGACAGCGGGATGAATATAAGACCTTGTGCTCAGCATCCTGGTAATATGACCTAGTCACAAGACTGCAGCACCTTATACTTGTGTTGTTTAAGTGGCAGAGACCAGACCCGCTTTTCTTTATATAGATTGCTATACATAATTGGTACCTAATGTATACACTGAATGACCACTTTATTAGACCACAGCCCTCTCCCGATTGGCCTTGCCACGTAGGGAAATTAGACCCGTGATTCTAGAGTGCAGCATAAAATCCCATGACAGGTTTTCAGTGGATCCGTTTCAGTGTGAATCCACATTAAGGCTCATTTAGATACAATGATTATCGCTCAAAATTCTCTAAAATGCCGTCTTTTGAGCGATAATCGTCGTGTGTAACTGCACTTACATCATGCAGTTTTCGTTACCCTGTCGCTCATCATCATCTTTCAGCATGTTGAAAGACGACGATCAGCCTTTTCAGGGATTCACAGTGGGATACAGCTGATACTATTGTTTCAGCTGTTTCCCGCTTCCTGATAACAGGCTGGGTATGAAGAACAGAGCGGTCCAGCTCTGTTCTCCATACCCGGAATAAACATCTGGATGCAGCAGACAAGTGGGGACACCCCGCTTGTCTTCTGCATCCTCTGCTCCGAGCGCTTGGCTGTATAACAGCCGGGCGCTCGGAGCGGGGAACAGCTGGATGCAGAAGACAAGCAGGGACACCCACTTGTCTTCTGCATCCTCCGCTGGCAGCGCAAGGTGATCGCTCATCTTGAACTGGTAATGACACAACGATGATCGTTCAAAAGTAGCTTGAGCGACATCTTTTAAGCGATTATTGTTGTGTCTAAATGGGTCTTTAGATGGGAAGATCCAGCAATCTGAGTGACTTCGAACAAAGTTTGGTTATTTGTGCTAGACTAGCCACGGCCAGGATGTCACTGCCAGCCAGCATGGGGTTTGCTTGTGCAGTAGTGTGGTGATTATACCGAGAATGGTGCGACTGAGGAAAGGCATCTAGTGACAGGGGATCATATGAACAAAAACAACTTGTCACTGAAAGGGGTCAAAGGAGATTGTCAGAAATCATGCTGATGAGCAGTAGTTGCACAGACAAGGAAACTGCAGCTGAGTACAATGCAGGTCCTCCAACTAACATGTCTGAACTCAATTGTCTTTCCTTGGCACGGATGGGTTATAACTAGAGATGACCGAGCATACTCGCTAAGGACAAATACTGGAGCAAGTATGGTCCTTTTCGAGTACCTGCCTGTTTGTGAGAAAAGATTCGGGTGGCGGGGTAGAGGGGGGGACAGGGGGGAGATCTCTTTCTCTCTCTCCCCTGCTCCCTCCTACTCACTCCCACAACACAGCGCTCACCCCCGCCAGCACCCGAATCTTTTCTCATGAACAGGCAGGTACTCGAAAAGGACAATACTCGCTCCAGTATTTGTCCTTAGCGAGTATGCTCGCTCATCTACAGCAGACGGCTAGTTCCAGTGACATAACTATCTAAGAGGAACAGAAAGGCGACTCCAGTAGACAAATGATCAAAAACTGGAAGACTGAGCAGTGGAAAAACATTTCCTGGTCAGATGGATCCAGATTTCTGTTGCCCCGTGCTGATGGGAGGTCAGAATTTGGTGCAAGCATCATGAATCGATGACCCCTTCCTGGCACTGATCAGAACATGTCAGCATCTCCATCTAATCTGCTGCAGCTACAAGAAGGTTCCTGTCCGCAGGGGCCGATATCCCTGCAGATCGATTTCATTACATAGTGGAATGTATGTCACGATAAACTGCTGTGGTTTTGAAGGACAAAGGAGGTCCATACTGCTACTAGATGTGGGGTCTCTAATATAGTGACCATTCTGTATTCATTAGAAGTATGATACAAAGTGATATCAACGAGCCTCAAGTTGTGTGCAAGGACCTTACCTTAGTAGCACATAGAGTCCCTATGGTTCCGTATTCCACGCACAACCATATGATAACTTCATTTGATGCTATATATTTCCCTAGAAGCTACAGTATTATTGAGAATTTTAGTACACCAGGTTGATGCACACAGTCATGTTACAAGTTCTGAGTCGCAGAGAGATGTAATAGAGCATCCATAGAAGTCTATGGGGTCATACTGTTACTTTATATGCCTCTGATTTCATACAGAATCCAATAGAAAGAAAATTGTGCCATGTTCAATCGAATACTGTATGGAGGTATAAACATTGCTTCTTAGATGGAATATTTCTGTAATCCGGTGTCATAAGGAGTCAATATATGGTGGGACATAGACTCCCTATGGCCCTATGCATTGGAGTTAGAGGGACTGTGAGTCTCCGAACCCAAAGGAATGCATTCACACTGAGGTATAAGCTAAGTGAGGGCACCCTGATGCCAAATTTGTAAAAATATTAACACCCACTTTCTTTTATTCAAGCCAAGCACATGCTACAGTCGTTAAGACAAGAGCTGGCAGGATAAATTAATAAGTGCTATATGATAATAACTTCTAAGTGTAAATACCAAGAGCATCAAGACTGGGGGATGAGAAACTAAGTATAATTATCGCAGGAAATGGAAATACAATTAAGCCGGTAAAGGACACGCACTGCACCACAGTGAGAGATACTCTCCTGACTCAGAGGGACTTATTGTGCAGTTCATCCTTATCTCCCTGTCCATGAATAAAATGAGAGAACAGTGCAGACTGACACACAAAAAGAAAGCAGCAGAAAAGAATGCGTAGGGAGGAAAATAACAGCACAACCCCCAACATTGCTGATTGTCACCCAGATTCGGCTTCCTGAGACCAAGATAATTTAAGAAATTGCTGAAAAAAAATTCAAAAAAACTTCACTTGAGATTTAAAGAGTTAAAAAGCCCTGATAATGGTCACTGATGCCATGACAATGAACTAGAGTTCCGTGGGTGGTGGAGCCGTCCTGACAGTTTGTCAATGACATATGGGTCTCATTACTGGGAGGTGACCGAGCGTGAGTGGCTGCCAACCCATTGCAATCAATGGGTTTCGAGACCCAACAAGGGTTGACCAATCAACTTACCGGAAATGTCTGGAAAAGCCGTGATGCTTGCCCATGTTCAGTCAGGTTGGCACCACCAGCAGCCAGGTGAGCGACAGGCTGGTCAGAGTCAAGGTCACTTCCATCAGTGCATTGTGCTGCCACTCCTGCTGTGTCTCTGCCGCTGTCCCTGGTACTGAAGCTACAGCTCTTCCTCAGATCTGATGTCTTATCTGTCCCCGGTGTCCTGCCCCTCCTTTACTTTTCCCGAATGCCCATGGGATGCAGCTGTTAATGAGCTGGCTGCGAAACCTCAATCACAGAATACCCACAGGAACACAGCCGAGTCATTGCAATAAATGGTGGGAAGCAAAAAAGAGGGAGTTTACACAGTCAGACGACTGCCCGTATTAACCTGCTCCTGCTTTCTGTGTAAGCGAATCTGACATTACAATGCCAAGTATGATGAAGTAACTTGTGTAACAAGGTGCCAGGGGCAAATGGTTAAAGGAAGCACTGCTGGTTATATGGAAACCATCAGCAAGCAGGCTAGATGTTGTCCCAATTCTTTTAATGACCTTTTTATGCTATGTGTGTTTTATATGTACCCAGCCAACAATATTTACCGCCTGTCCACTGGATTGTGAGGGTCTGACCGCTCTCACTCAGCTGCTTCCCTAACTAAGCATGCCCCATCGCCACTTCATGCCACTCCTCCTCAACAGTCAAGCTGGTGTGGAGAACTAGGACACTGGAGTTCTGTGGGTGAGTTAGAGGTTAGTAAGAGTAGTCCTCAGAATTTTCCTGTCCAGAGATGCTTAGGGGTTAAAACTCAATATATCTCAGGTGGTCTAGAGTGCTTAGGGGGAAGGTGGTTATATCTGTGGAGGTTTAGGGTGCATGAGGGGTTTACACCTAATATCCCTGGAGGTCTAGAGTGCATTAAAAGTTTACACCTATTATTTCCTGGAGGTTCAGAGTGGGTTAAGGATTTACACCAACTGTCCTTGGAGGTCTAGGGTTGGTTAGCGGTTTATACTTTAATATCCCTGAAGGGCTAGGTTGGGTTAATCTAATATCCCTGCAAATTTAGGGTGGGCTAATGGTTTATATCTAATATCCCTGGAGGTCTAGCGTGGATTAGGGGTTTACACTAAATTTCCCTGGAGGTTTAGAATGGATTATGGGTTTACACTTAATAGCTATGCAGATCTAGGGTGGGTTAACGGTTCACACCTAATGTCTTTGGTGGCCTAGGGTGGGTTAGTGGTTTACGCTTAATATTCCTGGAAGTCTAGGAGGGGTTGAAGGTTTATACCTACTATCTCTGCAGGTTTAGGGTAGGCTAAGGGTTTATACCTGATATCCTGAGAGGTCTAGGGTGAATTAGGGATTTATACCCCTTGTCCTAATGTCTCTGAAAGTTTATGGAGGATTAGGAGTTTACACCAAATATTCACGGAAGTATAGGGTGGATTAAGGGTTTACACCTAATGGCGCTGGACGTTTAAATTGGATTAAAGGTTTACACCTAATACCTATGCAGGTCTAGGGTGGGTTAGGGGTTTACAGCTAAAATCCCTGGAGATTTAGAGTGGATTTAGAGTTTGCACCTAATATCCCTGGAGGTCTAGAATGGATTAAGGGTTTACACTTAATACCCATGCAGGTCTGGGGCAGGTTAGGAATTTGTCATTTGAAGTCTAGGGGGATTAGGGGATTACACTAAATATCCCAGGATGTCCAGGGTGGATTAAAGCCTTACACCAAATATTCCCTGGAGGTTTAGAGTGAGTTATGGGCTTCTACTTAATGTCCTTGGAGGTCTAGGGTGGGTTAGCGGTTTATAACCAATATTTCTGGTGTTTTAGCATGGTGTAGAGACTAATTGTAATTTTATAATATATCATTATAGGGATGCAAATCCCCTCCACTTCATGCAACATAAAGTAAACTGAAAAAGTCCAGCTGCCTACAACCACCACTAGGGGGAGCTCACTCCTACAGAACTCAATACTAGCTATATATCTCTATGTAAGGAATTCCGCCTAGTGGCAGTTGTAAGCAGAAAGTTTTTACCATTTAACTTTATGGCTGTCTAGCTGCTTCTTCTGAATGGCACCATAAAATTACACTTACTGTATGAGCGATTTGTTCCTAAAATTTCACCAGTTATCCTTCTTCTGTTTCTAAACCAGCTGTGTGATAACCAATATGGCCGACCATTAAAGTCTGCACAGGTCTTATCACCCCATTTTGACATAGATTAGGTGGAAGACCTGCTTAATTGCGCAGTGACATGAAATCTAGTGATGTATCATTCCATAGTAAAGGCCCATTTACACGCAACAATTATGGCTCAAATTTTGTTCAAACAATGGCTTTTGAGCGATAATCTATGTGTGTAAATGTTTCCATCTTTCACTTTTCGACTGAATGATGATTTTTAGGTGAGCTTAAAATCCATCATTCAGCCAGACAGAGAAAGCAGAGACCGCATGCTGTGTTCTCCATGGAAGCAGCTAAGTACATTGTATTTCGCCGACAGCCCGCGGCAGCCTGTGCGAAGACAATGCAGTTGAGTGCTGCTGGAGGCTGATTTACAAGCAAATAAAGGTAATAAACTAATAATGGACATTGGTGTCCATTACCAGTTTATGCAAAATGATCGCTAAAACCGTCAATCTTTCAATCGTTTAAAAGATTGTCTTTGCGTGTAAATGGGCCTTTAGGCAGACAGGCTGTTCAGGAGTCTGGGAAAGCTGGATGACAATGTTGCAGCGGTTCTGGGATTGCTGCCGTGCTGATAGTCTGGTGAAGGTTTTTGCACGTGGTTCTCCATCTTCTGGCCCTGGAGGGTGTGGTATTAGGTGAGATATGCTTAGCCGCACCTGAGGCTGATTGTCAGGCTATTTAGTCTGGCTGAGGCTGGACAGAATGGCCATTGAATCTTCAGTCTAGCTCTGACTGTGGTCTAGCTCTCTTCTGGCTTGTTTATTTGCCTTCCGCATCTAAGCTAAGTTTGTGATTATTTTCTATTTGTGTTGTTTGTTTCCCCTGTCCCACGTAGGGTTAACTAAGGACCGAGGTACAAGGTCAGGTACGCCCTTGTCAGGGCGAATTGCCTGCATTTAGGCAGGACCCCATTCTTAAGGTTATTTAGATAGGAAAAGAGTTCCCGAATTTTGGTTTGTTTTTGTTGTTACACAGCTTGCACACATTTGTGCGAGATCTGCAGGTTACGGATCCAGCACGTCCTGGGTGGACGTAAAAGACTACTCCTGAGAGGTAATTGGTGCTATTATGGTTCTTAACTTGCTTTTTTTTAAATTCACCAAGCATGGTGACTTTGTCTTAATGTAGGTGACTGGTAACCTCACTAGGGTCCTCCATAACCAATCCCCTGCTAGCAGAGATGCGTGAACATGAGTATCATTTTTTTTCTCATAGTCAGAGATAGGGAATATGATCCGAAAACTAAAAAAACAACTTGTTACCTAAAAATAACAAGCTCTCCTGCCTGACCTCGATTCTGCTTCCTCTGGGGAGATTATACCAGCGTAAAACAAAACCTGGACACCATCCCAGATCTGAGATCCAGCAGACACAATCAAGCTGACGATAAATGTGTCATTCTCCAACTGAAGCAATGATATCCTAATGTCCCCAGCAAACATCTTAAAGGTCCTTTTAGAGCAGCCGATTCTTGTTTGAACAAGCGAACGTGTGAGTGTCGTCACCGCTGGTTCGTTCGCTCTCGTTCACCTTGTTTAGACAGACGGACACATCTTTGGCTTGTTCAAAAGAGCATCGCTCAGTATCTTTCAGTTCGTCACATTCACTGTATTAGTGAATGTGAAAAACTGGATGAGCGCTGTTTAACCCTTTCCAATCCACTGTCTGACCTCTGAAGACATTATGATTTAAGGCTGTACAGCTCCGATGTTGCAAGACATCTGCCGGGGTTCTCTTACTGTACCTTGCCAGCCTCGATGCTGTTGGGGCCCATCCAATGTGTCCCCTTATGCAGTACTGGCTTTAGCCAGCAGATAGCGCCGTTGTTTAACAGCAGAAAAAGAGTAAGCCCCCTAGGAAAACCCGGATACAAATTGGACTGGGAAGGGTTAAACTGAACGATAGATGAACGAGCCAAGGATGGTTTTTATATCTGCGTAAAATAAGTGAAAAGCGAGCGCTTCTTGTATGTCGTTCAGTCGTTGGCTCATATTTAGACTGAACAATTAGTGTTAAATTTTGCTCGTTTGTACGTTTTATTTTTGAACAATAATCGTTCATCTAAAAGCACCTTCCCTACAAAGAGAGGTATTCAGGTGTGACTGCCGTTACCCCAATGTACCTCTCCTCCAACATCAAACTGTTACGCCTGAGCAGGACATCTAATCGCCTCGTCTGGATCAAACGTAATTGTTGTCCAAAGACCCTGCCTAAGGGCGCCTACCCACTGGCGTTGCCGATTTTCGTGCCTTTTTCGTTAATTTCCATTGACAATCATGGGTGCATTAAGAGAAAAATAAGGAGACATATGCAACTGACAGGTCCTATGTGAAAAATTGCAACGGACCGAAAAAAAAAACCCAAATGGACAAGAACACATTCTATACTAATTGCTCTTCAGAAAAAACGCAATTTAGCATCGCAGGAAAAAAAATTGCCAGTGGGTAGGCACCCTTAGGCCTCACGTACACGGGCGGATTTGTATTGCGGAATCCGGAGCCGGCGTCCGCCTCCGGATTCTGCAGCAAATACCGCCCATGGGGTGCTATGGAAAAGTGATTCTTCCTGCACACGAGCGGAAACCGCAACTGAAGGAGCAAAGAAAAATTGCAGCAAGCTCTATTTTTGCGTGGATTCTGCGCAGACGGCTTTCATTGAAGTCAATGGAAGCCATCTGATCCACGGCCTTTCTTCAACTGACACTGCAGAAAGGTGGCGGATTCTGCATCATTGATAGGCAATGGCGTGGGAAGAGCAGGAGTTTAAAAAAAAAACTGTAATGCGCATGTCTGACAGCAAGCGGTGCGGACCATCCGCAGTAAAGAAAAAACTACAGGTACACGCGGATGCCAGAGATGGATTCTGCATGTGGAATCCGACTAGCCAGTGTGTGTGAGGCCTACAAGTAGAGTGATCGGGTGGACCCACGCCAGGAACCTGGGGGCTCCCTAAACTGTACTTAACATGGAAAGAGGGATGACAATTGTCAGATGTTAAGAATAATTATACCACAGTATAAGGAAGCAGATTTAACACCAGATTAAAAAATCTGACTGTCAGGCAGCATCGGACGAACGAGGAGCGGAGCAGAATGCCACATACAGAGGAATAACTGGCGTCCTCTGAGAGGAGGGGCTGGAATATATAAACTATAGTAGTGGCTGATTGGCCGGCTGGGGAGAACACCTCCCTATCGACAAATCAGACCACAGATCACTAGATGACGTGACCTGCTCTGCACCTGGTGCCAAATGATGGAGTGCATGCTCCTGTTACACAGGCCAGGCTGATGTCATGACGCCAGCTCTGGTCTGCCTCTGCGTACCGGCCAGCATGCCGTGACACGCTCATAGTAAGATGGGATATCGGGAGATGAGGTCCTCACACTGTAAAGATGCCCTTGTTCCTGAAGGCAACCAAGCGATGGTCACTGGTGAGTGTCTTACCCCAGATAACAAAAACATTACTTTTAAAGGAAATATTCAACCCAAATTCATTCTCACAAGTCATATAAATAAGTCGGAGTATAAAACTGTTCGGGACCCGTGATATGGAGCCCAGCTGATCTGATGTTCTGACCTGCTTATCTGATATCAGAAGTTCAGCTGGAACACCCCTTTAATTACTATCTGTTCATTCTATATAACTCAATCGGGGTATTCATCTCCTAGAATACCTCATGGATTTGTCTCCCAAGCTTTTCTGAAATACCATTTAAAGTAAAATGCAAATACATAAACAAGTGGACATGCCCTTTAAGTCACCGTGGAAGCCACTAATACAACATGTTTACAGGACTGGTACTTTTTGGATGCCATTACTGATACAAGAGATTCAATGCGTTTTTAAAAGTTACACGCAAATATGGGTTACATTACACTCCAGATATCTGGATTTGATGAGTCGGGAATACATAGTGTTTTACATTAAGGGTTGGGTGGGGGAGGGGCGGTGTATACAGACAGCTCTCCTGTAACGGTAGAATCCCTGGGAGCCTGGCGCAGAAGGTCACATTAGTGAGGCTGATAGCAGGCGGCACTGGAACGTTAACTATTGATTCCCAGAGTGTCTATTCACTTTCACTGGATCAAGGAAAGTTTTTCAATGAGAGAATGGAAAGTCAATGCTGAGCCGGAAAGTATGAATCTTCCTGATGATGTTTTTTATTTTTATAAAAGCCTTCCCAGAAGTAAAGATCAAGGAAAACAAAACTCTCGGAAGGTCCTAGAGTCTGGGGGTTGTTTGAGATTAGAAAATCATGGCAGATTTCTTTCAGCAACAGCGCCACTCTTGAACATAGCTTGTGTGTGGTATTGCAGTTCAACTTTATTTATTTGAATGGGACAGAAATACAATGCCAGATATTGCCCATAGACAATGGTAGCCCTCTTGGTGCAAGGAAGCATTCTCACTTTAAAGGGGTTGTCCAGTTGTAAACTATTGATTGCCTATCCTTAGAATAGGCCATCAATAGTAGATTGGAGGCATCTGCCACCCGGAACCACCTACGATCAACTGTTTACTGGGTAGGTGCACTCAATATACTGTGCTAATTTCTGCATCCCCATGTGGGCGTTAGTGGTATTGTGGTGAGCACAGCTCGTCGGTATTGGTGGTATAGGGCTGGACATAGCAATGTGGGCATTGGTGGTATAGTAATGTGTATAGCTATTTGAGCATTGCTGGTATAGTGGTGAACATAGGTGGTGTGGGCATTGGTAGTATACTGGTGAGCATAGCTGGTGTGTTTGCCATCACCATATCCTTAGGCAGAGAGTTCCATAGTCTCACCGCTCTTACAGTAAAGAACCCACTTCTATGTTGGTGTAGAAACTTTATTTTCTTTAGACGTAGAGGGTGCCCCCTTATTACAGTCACAGTCCTGGGTATAAATAGATGATGGGAGAGATATCTGTATTGTCCCCTGATATATTTATACATAGTTATTCGGTCGCCCATAAGGTGTCTTTTTTTTCTAAACTAAATAACCTCAAGTTTGATCATCTCTCTGGGTATTGTAGTTCGCCCATTCCATTTATTACTTTAGTTTCCCGCCTTTGAACCTGCTCAAGTTCTGATATGTCCTTCTTGAGTACCGGTGCCCAAAACTGTCCACAATATTCCATGTGTGGTTTGACCAGTGATTTTTGATGCCTGACACTGGTTGCTCCAGTTAAGTTAAAACCCCCAAGTCCTTCTCCATGTCATTGTTCCCCAGTGGTTTCCCATTTAATGTATAATGGTGACATGTATTTCCTCTGCCCATGTGCAGAACCTTACATTTATCAGGGTTAAACCTCATTTGTCACTTTCCTGCCCCCAACTTATCCAGATTCATTTCCAATTCCATTCTATCCTCTCCTGTTAATTAGCTTACATAATTTTGTATTATCTGCAAATATTGTAAATATGTTAAAAAGAAAATGACCCAGCACTGCCCCCTATGGAACCGCACTTGTACAAGTGACCCAATCAGAGTATGTACCATTAACCCCTTCATGACGCAGCCTTTTTTTGTTTTCCATTTTCATTTTTTCCTCCCCCCCCTCTTAAAAAATCGTAACTCCTTTATTTATCCATCGACGTCACTGTATGAAGGCTTGTTTTTTGCGGGACGAGTTGTATTTTTCAATGGTGCTATTTACTGTACCATATAATGTACTGAAAAACTTTAAAAAAATTCTAAGTGGAGTAAAATGAAAAAGAAAACGACATTCCGCCATCTTTCAGTGCGTCTTGTTTCTACGGCGCACAAACGGCAACAAAAGCGACATGATAACTTTATTCTATGGGTCGGTACGATTACTACGATACCAAACTTGTATAGTTTTTTTTTACTATACTATTTTTTTTTTTCAAAGACATTTAATTTTTTCAATTATTTTCTGCAGTCATTTTGTGCAATCGATAACTTTATTATTTTTCTGTCAACTTAGTTCAGCGATGGCTCATTTTTTGCAGGATATCCTGTAGTTTCCGTTAGTACTAATTCGACTTTTTGATCGCTTTTTATTGCGTTTTTTCTGGGAGACAGGGTGACTGAAAGTACATTTCTGGCGTTCTTTTTCGGACGACGTTCACCGTGCGGGGTAAATAATGTGCTGCTTTGATAGATGGGACTTTTACGGACGCGGTGATACCAAATATGTGTTTTTATTTTATTATTTAGACTTTTTAATTTTAGATATGGCAAAAGGGGGATGATTTAAAGTTTTATTACTTTTTTTTTTTAAATAAAAAAAACTTTATTGCTCTTTTTTTACTTTACTTTTAAATCCCTCTGGGGGACTACAATATGCAATACTTTGATCGCTCCTGCCGTATGATGTAATGCTATAGCATTACGTCATACTGCATTCTGACAGCCAGCCTATCAAACCACCCCACGGGGATGGCTTGATAGGCAGTCTCTCAAGGCAGCCCTGGGGCCTTTCAGAAGGCCCCCTGCAGCCATGACAGCTGCACGGCTCCCCCGATTTCACCATGGGGGGGGGGCCATATGGGACCACCGAACAGCGTTCGGGTGCTTTAAATGCCGCTGTCAGAATTGAAAGCGGCGTTTAAAGGGTTAATAGCCGCGATCGGCCGAACTTCAACTAGAATGGATGGGTCGCCCACAGCAAGCACTGCTTGTGACGTGGCGCCTGTCCGTTCACCTCGGAAGTGGCTGATGGACGGAGCAGAGCAGGAAGCGGTCATTTTGACCGCTGCAGCTCTGCTTCAAGAAGCCACAGAAGAGGATGCCGGATGGAGGGGATATGCCTGGCGATCGGTCCTTGCCAGGCAAGGTAAGTAAAAAAAATTTTTTTCATGTCAGAACCCCTTTAATAATCACTCTCTGTCTTCAATCACTGACCAGTTACTTACCCGCTAACACACATTGTCACCCAGATGAAGCATTCTCATTTTTATATATCAACCTTTTATGTGGCATAGTATCAGATGCTTTGGAAAAGTCCAGATGCACAAGATCCAATGACTTTCCCCAGTCCAGTCTAGAACTTACCTTCTTGTAGAAGCTGATCAGGTTGGTTTGACAAGAGCAACTCCTAAACCCATGCTAATATGGAGTTATACAGCTATTTTCCTTGAGGACCTCCATGATAGCATCTCTTAGAAACCCCTCAAACATTTTACCCTCAATAGAAGTAAGACTGACCGGCCTGTAGTTTCTAAGGTCACTTTTTGCCCCTTTTTTGAATATTGGCATCACATTGGCGATGTGTCAATCCAGTGAAGCAGGCCCCATCACTATAAAGTCCTGAAATATAAGAAACAATATTCTATCTATCACATTACTTAATTCCCTTAGATCCCGGGGGTGTATGCCATTAGGACCCGGCGATTTGTCTATTTTAATCTTTTTAAGGTGGGTCTGCACTTCTTCCTGAGTTAGACTGGTGATGTTTAGTGGAGAGCTTACTTTAAAACTCAGCATCTCATCTTGCAATTCATTTTCCTCTGTGAATATACTGGAGAAAAAAGAATATTTAATAGATTTGCTTTCTCCTCATAACCATCTACAATTTTTCCTACATTATTTATTAAAGGGCCAACACTTTCAGTATTAATCTTTTTACCATTTATATAATTGAAGAACTATTTAAGATTAGTTTTACTCTCCTTGGCAATAAGTCTCTCTGTCTCCACCTTTGCTGCTTTCATCTGCTTTTTACATAATTTATTTTTTCCTTTATAAGTTTTTACTGCTTCTTCGACACATTCTTGTTTCTTTTTGATGTTTATTGCCCTTTTTACATCTTTCCCTCCCTTCCCACAGCCAGCTCAAAGTGCTGGGAGGGTGGCAGCACATGACATACAAACAGTGCTATGGGTTAGAGAAAGACCGGGTGACCAACCTACCTTGAAAAACTTTCACCATGAAACTCAGCATCAGAATCAACATGCTTTAAATACGATGCTTGACAGAGGGCCCCAGACTGAACAACATCAATAACACTATGGGGACAATGGGGATGACGCAAGAGGGGGGAAAAGCCACAAGGGAGCCCAATTGCTGCTGTAGTCCATGGTGAAAAGGGTCACCCGAGCTGCAAAAAATGGTATACTATTAGAATATGGAACCATGAGAGGGATGAGCGTTGAAAAGCTGGCCATAATCAAAAGAGAAATGGAAAAAAATGAGTGTGGATCTAATGGGAGTCAGTGAACTGCATCAGATTTGGGGACTTCAGCTCAGGTGACTACACCATTTATTACTTGGATAATGAGATGGCCAGGAGAAAAGGGGTTGCCATTGTAGCAAACAAAAAAAATCGCAAGGTGCAAACAGACCCCCAAATATATCAGGGTGATGTCCATCCGCATCAGAGGAAAAACTCTGAATGAGGCCATCGTCCAAGTCTATGCACCAACAGCAGATGCATCAGAGCAGGACATTGAGGATGTCTATGCCTAGGTCCAGAGTGCAATCGACAGAACCCCAAGAAAGGACATTCTCTACATCATGGGCGATTTTAATGCCAAAGTTGGAGAAGAGGATGCAGGACTGGTTGGCAAACACAGCCTAGGGAAGAGGAATGACACTGGAGACTGCCTTGTGCAGCTCTGCCAGGAGAAGAAGTTTAGAATCACCACCACCTTCCTTACTCAGCCGAAACGACACCTCTACACCTGGACATCCCCAAATGGGCAGCATCGCAACCAAATGGACAAGCTGAAATGGAAAGGTTCAATTTTCTCAGCAAAAACACTACCAGGTGCAGATTGTGAGTCTGATCACCAACTCCAGCTAAAATCAGGGTCAGACCATGCAAGTTGAAAGTGGGGACCCAAACAAATTGTGGACAGAGATGAAGGGAAACCTCACTGAAATCACTCATGCCATACAAGAAGCCAATTCACAGTGAGAGCTGGCTAATTGCAACCAACCTCCAGATTGCTGATAAAAGGAGAGGCTATGGGAAGGCTGGAAAAGGTGGCGCGTCTCAATGCCAAATTCCAAAGAGAAGCCAGGAAAGGCAAGAACAAATTTCTGAATATTCGCTGAGCTTTGAACTAGCAGGGCCACACCAGGGATTTATCTGCCACTGTGAAACAGGTGAAGAAGCCTTTCTCTGCCTACCAAGAAGCCATCAAGGACAATGACGGGGATGAATTATTGACCAGCAGGACGTCAAGAAGAGATAAAAACAATATGCAGAAGAACTATATGCTGGTGCCAGCAGTAACCACCCAGAAGAACATGGGAGCCAAGAGGATCTGGAACCAGACCTGCTGGATAATGAAATGGAGTGGGCGATGAGATAGCTGCCAAACCTGAAAGCACCTAGTAGCGGTGGAATCCCTGCAGAGCAGTTCAAACCAGTCCCAAGAGCTGCACTTGCAACAGTATGCTGGACAATCTGAAGGACTTGTACATGGCCAGAGGATTGGAAAAGGTCAGTTTTTATCTCACTGCCAAAGAAAAGCGATGTCAAGGACTGTGGAAACAATCGCTTTGATTCCCCAGGTCAGCAAGGTGCTTCTGAAAGTCATCAAAAAGCGCGTGGGAAATATTCTTGACAGGGAACTTCCTGATGTTCAAGCTGGATTCCGCAAGGGCAGAGGGAACTGTGACCACATCACAAACTTGAGGTGGATCATGAAAAAGGCGAGAGAGTATCAGAAGAAGCTCTATCTGTGTTTAATTGCACCTAGCTTTTCGACTGTGTTGAGCATGATAAGCTTTGGGAAGGGAGGGACGTAGAAGTACCAGTGCACCTGATTACTTTGATCAGGTCCGTCTACAGCAATCAAGAAGCCACACTGAGAGACAGGTATGGGGATACAGAATGGTTCAATATTAGAGATGAGTGAGCGTACTCGGAAAAGCACTACTCGCTCGAGTAATTTGCTTTATCCGAGTATCGCTGTGCTCGTCCCTGAAGATTCGGGTGCCGTCACGGAGCGGGGAGCTGCAGGGGAGAGCGGGGAGGAACGGAGGGGAGGTCTTTCTCTCCCTCTCTCCCGCCCGCTCTTCCCTGCTCCCCGCTGCGACTCACCTGTCAGCCGCAGCGACACCCGAATCTTCAGGGACGAGCACAGCGATACTCGGATAAAGCAAATTACTCGAGCGAGTAGTGCTTTTCCAAGTACGCTCGCTCATCTCTATTCAATATCAAAAAGGGCACAAGACAAGGATGCATCCTCTCTCATTCTCTTTTCAACCTCTATGCGGAAGTGATCATGAGGTGGCTGGACTTAAATTATCAAAATATTGGGTTATATATAGGTGGAAGAACCATCACTAAACTGGTAGCAGAGACAGTGAAGCATCTGAAGATGCTGATCCAGAAGCTAAAAGAAGAAAGTGACTAAATCGGACTTTACTTGAACATCAAGAAAAAACAAGACATGTTGGCTAGACACCATCAAGAAGGTCACGGGAATGGATATCAGGTAATTGAAATCAGCCATAGAGGATAGAGGAGAGGACTGGTCTATAGAGTATGCAAGAGTCAGACACGACTGAACAGAGGGAATTAGAATTACATGTTTATTGAGGCACATTGGTTATCTTGTATTCCTAACCCCTTTTATTCCTGTATTTTAGATGTTTTTAAATATTTCCCATTTATTGACTGTACTTTCATTTCTGAGGATAGTGTTCCAGTAAATAAGGTTAAGGGCATCTCTGAGCTGATCAAACTCTGCCTTCCTAAAGTTTAGTATTTTTGTAGCTCCCCGATAAAACTCCCTTTTGAAAGACAAGTGGAATTTTATATTATAGTCATTATTTCCCAGGTGCCCCTCAACTAGCACCCCTATTATTCTGTCAGATCTGTTGGTTAATAAGTCCAAAATGGCCGTCCCTCTAGTTGGGAAAGGTAATTATCTTGAGTTCTTGAAAGAAACTTGTTACCTTTTATGAGATCCACAGGTTTCCGGATAGTTAAAGCCCCCATAATAATTACATGATTGTGATTTGCTGCTTTATATGTTTGCCTTAAGAATCGATTTCAGTGATTTCTGTTAGATTTGGTGGCCTACAGAAAACCCCTACTAGGATTTTATTATTTTTTCCTTCATGTATCTCTATCCATACTGACTCCACATGCTCATTTCCTTACCATAAAGGATTTCACAAAAAAAATGCACTGTCCAGTCACAGCTTCTATCCAACCAAGTCTCAGTTACTCCCACTAAGTCATAGATTTCTCAGAGATAATTATTTCCAGTTTGTCTACTTTATCGGTCAGATTTCTATCATTAGTCACCATACAGTTTAGAAGGTTTTGGTTATTTTTTTTAAATTTTAAGTGTATCCCTATTAACTGTTTTGCCAATTCTAACCCCCATTTTCATCAATTAGTCCTAGGTCGTTGTCTATTTTATTTTCTCCTCTACCTCTCTGGTTTCCACCCCAATCTCTAGTTTAAACATTCCTCCAACCTTCTAGCCATCCTCTTCCCCAGCGCAGCTGCACCCTCCCCACTGAGATGCAGCCCATCCCTACAATAGAACCTGTAGCGTAGCAGGCAGCAAAATTGGCCCAGTTCTCCAGGAACCCAATCCACGACCTCTTTCTTTTTTTTTTTTTTGTCTATCCATTATGCAGTATAGTGAATATGTGTGGATGGTTGTAATATATGCAACTTTGATTTATTGTATCGCTCAAACATTGAGTTGACTCTTGTTTACACGGAGCAAGAAGCCGCTCGACAGTCGTTCCGATTCAGTTAGCTGGAACGGAACGACTAGCTACTACTGAGCGATTTCTTAGACAGTGGCTTTTCGGGAGTCAAGTTTACACAGGAAGACGGTTGGCCATAGTCACTCGTTTGAGTGATTATTTGGGCGACTATCGGCCTGTTAAAAAGGTACCTTAACACAAATTAGGCGACAGACTCTCTTCTAACTTGTCCTCTTTCCTATCAACCTTATCCAGGTCCAAAACACTGTCAAATATGTTATTCAGTATAATTTCCCAGTAACCTACTTTCTTCATTTCATCCTAGTTTCTTTTACACACTGGAGATGTCCCAGGACAGAAGGAACAGGAGGGGATGGGGCACTCAGAAAAATGGTTCAGTCCAACTACATGAGGCAAAGTGCAATTTTTACTTCATGCAGATTTGACACACAACATTAGGGGTCTCAAAGGGTTACCCACAATCTATGAAAATGCCCAAAGGCCTAATTTATCAAAGCTGTTAAATAGAAAAACAGACCTTGTTGCTCACAGCAACCATTCAGAGCTCATACTACATTTCTTAGGGTTCATGCCCACGAGTTTTGCGGGATACGCTCGTGGATTTACGTCACAGGAATAGCGCGTTGAAAAACGCTAGTGCCCGCGAGTGATTGTGGAATTCCACCACGGATTTCCAATGTTTCCATTAATACTATATTAATGGAGACCTCCCACTGCGGAAATCCGTGATGAAATAGAACATGCCGCGATTTTTTTTCCCCCGCAGCAGAAATCTGTGCAGAATTCTGCATGTGATCATTGGCTGACAGAAAGCTATTAGGTGCAACAGAACCTAATAGTTGCGGAATTCCACCGCAGGAAACTCGGCGGAAATCTGTCTGTGGGCATTAGCTCTTAGGCTGCTCTAGTAAAATGAAAGCTGTGTTGTGATTGGTGGCCTTGGGCAACAAGGCCAGTATTTCTGTTAGACATCTTAGATAAATAAAGTCCAACGAGGAGATTTATGCTTAATCACTTTTTATTGAATCATTTTAGTTTTAACAAAACTGAAAATAAACATTTACGAGGGGCTGCTAAGTGGCTTTGTGTTCTTTTTTTTGTTTCTATGGTAACGAATGTTACATCACATGAAAGCCTTATGTGTCTAATATATGTTTTCAAAATGTTGTGTTTGTAGCTTATGGCAACAGTGATCTCGGCACGCGGGAAAACAAAATGGCGGAGTCTAAGGCGATATTTAAAGCAAATGAGAGCCGAGGAGCGATAAAATCCTTGTTTCTGCAAGGAAGGTTCGCGAAGGATATTCATGGTGATATGTGGCAGACATTGGGGAATTAATGCCCTTCATATTCTACAGTTAAGAACTGGGTTGACAAATTCTAAATGGGCCACTTCAGCACCAATGATGAGGAACGTCCTGGACGACCGAGAAAGGTTGTTCCGGACATCGTCAATGCTGTGGACAACCTCATACTGGAGAATCGGCCAATGTCAGCTAAAGGAATAGCAGACATCATGGGGATTTCTCGTGAACGTGTTTGTGTCATTATCCATGAACATTTGAACATGAAGAAGCGATCTGCAAAGTGGGTCCCCAAATGTTTGACAACAGATCAGAGAAGCATGCGAGTGAAAACTTCCGGTCCATTTGTCAGCGTTTCCGGACTGATAAGAACTTCCTGGATCAACTGGTCACCATGGATGAGACCTGGGTTTATTTGTATGACCCTGAAACCAAGGAGCAGTCAAAAGAGTGGAGGCGCAGTGGTTCTCCTCGCCCAAAGAAGTTCAGCCACTAAGCTGATGGCGTCTGTGTTCTGAGATAAGGAGGGCATGCTGCTGGTGGACGACCATGGCAAAACTGGTGGAGCTGGGCTTCCAGCTGGTTGACCACCCACCTTATTCACCAGCTCTAGCTCCCTCCAACTATCATCTGTTTCCAAACCTGAAGAAACACCTCAAGAGTATCAAATTGACACCATTTCTGATGCCATGGCTGCTACGGATGACTGGTTTGAGGCACAACCGAAATCCTTCTTTTTGCAAAGCTTACAGAACTTGGAATACCGATGTAAGAAGTGTGTTGGCATCAGTGGAGAGTATGTGGAATAAATGTAAAGTTTTATCTTGGTGTAATATCTTCAGAGCATCTAGCTAGGCATTTAAGATATATTGGGGGAGATTTCCTAAGCAAAATGCAGCAGATAAATGCAGTACATGAAGCACTACAAATGTATTATGTTTAGAATGCTTTCACACATACAGTGGATACTCAAAAGTCTACACGCCCGTTAAAATGCCAGGTTTTTGTCATGTTAAAAAAATCTGACAACGACCAATCATTTCAGATTTATGTCTACCTTCGATGTGACCCGTTATCTGTACAATGCCACTAAAACAAACTGAAATCTTTTAGGGAGAAAAAAAAAATAATGTGTTTACATAAGTTTGAACATCCTGGATGGGGTTGAGTTCTGAATTAGCCAATCATATGTAAACTCTTGTTAGATAGTAGTCAGCACTCCGCTGCCGTTCATTACAGGGATTTATGACTTACCCTGTATAAAGTTCAGCTCTTCTAGGAGGATTTTCCTGACATTTTCTTAGTTGGTCGGTAAAGAGTTTCCAAGACCTCAAAGAGATCTGATTGTTGGAAGGTATCAGTCAGGAGAAGGGGACCAAAACATCTCCAAGGCATTACATATAACATGAAACACAGTGAAGACGTCATCAAGAACTGGATTATATTTGGCACAACAGTGACATTACGAAGAAATGAATGTCCCTCAAAGATTGATGAAAAGACCAGAAGAAAATTGGTCCGTGCGGCCACAAGAGGCCTAAAGCAACACTAAAGGAGCTGCAGGAGTTTCAGGTAAGTACTGGTTGTGTGGTGCATGTGACAACCATCTCCCGTATTCTTCATATGTCTAGGCTGTGGGGTTTGGGGCAAGATCGAAGCCTTTTCTAACAAAGAAAAGCGTCCAAGCCTGCTATATTTTGCCAAAATCTCCATAAAGTCTGCCAGACGTCTGCAGGAGAACGTGTTCTACTCTGATGACGCCAGGGGGGAACTTTTTTGGCCATAATTCCAAAGTATGTTTGGCACAAAGCCAACACTGCACATCACCAGAAGACCCTCAACCCGCAGTGAGGATGGTAGGGGCAGCATTGTGCTTTGGAGCTTTAGTCAAGATGGAGAGAATTATGAACAGTTCCAAATCAGTCCATTTTGTCACAAAACCTTCTGGCCTTCTGCTAAAAAGCTGAAGAGGAATTTCACCTTTCAGCACGACAACGACCCAAAGCATCCCTCCACATCAACACAAGAATGGCTTCACCTGAAAAAGATCAAAGTTTTGGAATGGCCTAGCCAAAGCCCAGACCTGAAGCCCATTGAAGATTGGTGGGTGACCTGAAGAGGGCGCTTCACACAAGATGCCTTTGCAGTCTGACAGATTTAGAGCGCTTTTGCAGGGAAGAGTGGGCCAAGGTTGCCAAGTCAAGTTGGGCCATGCTGACACCAACCCAAAAACACTACATGCGGTCCATGGGGACATTAACAAAGTAGTATTTTTAGGGTGTGTATATTTATGTAAACTCATTTTTGTAGTTTTTTTTGTTATTTTTCCATCCTAAATGATTTCAGTTTGTTATTCAGTGGAATTGTATAGATAGTCACATCGAAGGTGGAAATAAATCTGACATGATTCATCTTTGTGGATTTTTTTTAATACAAACCTGACATTTTAACAGGGGTGTATAGCCTTTTTATATCCATTGTAGCTCTTTGTGAAACATGGTGTTTTAGGCCTTAGTCACACGGGCGTTTTTTCACGCGATTTGCGCATCGCATGACGGATGCGCATGCGCAAATCGCGTGACCGGCGCCGAAAAATCGGCCCAAAAATCGCCCGAAAATCTGCTCCTAGCCGCGTTTCATTAGAAACGGGCCGGAGCTGTCCAGCGCATTGGATTCAATGGAGACGGCAATACAGCGGCTCCATTGAATGCAAGCGCTGCGGGCGAGTGTGGGATGAATTGTCGGGAAGGGGTTAAATATATAACCCCTTTCCTGCAATGCATCCTGAAAAGTGAAAAAATAAAAAAAATGTATGTACTTACATGCTCCCGGCAGCTGGAGATCCCGGCGGCCGGCCTGCAGTGGGTGTGAAGGGGGTGTGACTCAGGCTTGCCCCTGATTGGCTCAGCGCTGAGCCAATCAGAAGCAAGTCTCAGTCACACCCATTCATGAATTCATGAATGGGTGTGACTGAGATCAGACTCTGATTGGCTCAGGCTGAGCCAATCAGGGGCAAGCCTGAGTCACACCCCCTTCACACCCACTGCAGGCCGGCCGCCGGGATCTCCAGCTGCCGGGAGCATGTAAGTACATACATTTTTTTTATTTTTTCACTTTTCAGGATGCATTGCAGGAAAGGGGTTATATATTTAACCCCTTCCCGACAATTAACCCCGCGCACGCCGGCAGCCCATTGCTTTCAATGGAGCGGCTGTATTGCCGCTCCATTGAATTCAATGGGCAAACATCGTTCTTCTCTGCCACAGCTGTTACAGCTGTGGCAGAGAAGAATGATTTGTCTTCTATATGTTCTCATTGGGGTCGGCGCTGCTGCCGCCGGCCCCATTGAGCGCATATAGAGAAGAGAACAGGAATCGCAGATCGCAGATAGGTGCGATCTGCGATTTCTGTTCTCTAATTTATCGGACGAGCGCATAAAAAGCGCTCATGTGTCCGATACCATTGCAAAGCAATGGTTTTAAAAAATCGCCGGACGCATGCGCATGCGCAAATCGCGGCAATAAACGCCCGTGTGACTAAGGCCTTACAGGCATTTATTTGCTGCATATTTTAGTGGTAGACAACACCATGTCCAGATGTTAGCTGTAGGTTGATGTTAGCTGTAGGAAATCTAAAACGCATTACACATTTTTTTTTGTGGCTTTTCTCTTCACTTGTTTTGCATTTTTTGAGTCCATCAGTTGATTCCTGGGGCACTGGGAATAGGACCCCCATTGATCACCATCAATATTGTAGTTCCTGAAAACCCTATGAGACTACATTAAGCAAATACGTTGGGGAAATCTCCCAGAGTGACTACAAAACACGCCAGTGTACACTGTACTGCATATATACCACATATATGGTAGGACACTAACTCACTAGTTTGACAAAAGGCTAGGAAAAAGGGTAAAGTTAGGAAAAGTAGTAGTAGTGCACATGGGGTTAAGGCAGCAGTGTGCAGTCCTAAGCTCTCGCTCACAACCTGAAGGTTGCGAGTTTAATCCCCACGTCGTTCAGGTAGAACCAGCTCAAGGTTGACTCCATCTTCCACCCTTCTGAGATCGGTAAAATGAGTGCCCAGCTCACAGGGGGGTAATAAATAAAAAAAATTACCTGAAAGCGCTGTGGAATGGGTTGGCACTATACAAATAACAAGTCCCTTTCCCTCCATTCCTATTATTCGACGGCCACCACTGTAACAAATTTGGAGCAATACCCACCATTTTTACTAACTCAGACATCCTACAACTCATTTTTCCTTCCAGGGAGTTGAAGTCCCCCAACCATCAAAGACTGACAAGTGTCTGGCCTAGTTCTCATCAGAAGCTGATATAGCCATCCTATATATGCAAAATATGGCAGTATAATCCTAGCAGATTATAGGTTATCAGATGATGTATTACGGCCCGGGGATCAGGAACAAGTTCAGACAGAGGGTGTTAATGAGCATCACACTGATATCAGCTGCAGCACCAGCCTTGGAGGGACAGTCATACATTAGATACAAGTTTGCAGAGGAAGCGTTGTACATTACATAGTTAAACACCTTAACACAATGCATTTGCTTATAATGTAACATGAAGTTCCTGCTGAAAGTGGTGAACATTGTAAGACGTATGCACCAGGGCCCAAGAAGTTCACTATAAGCAATGGCTGCCTATTACCCTATTGGGCAATGCAGTGTTTTCCAACCTTTGGCTCTCCAGCGGCTGCAAAAACTACAGCATCTCCCAACATGAGCTGACCGCTTGTGGGTGACAATAGCACCATAGTTCATTGGCTCCAATAAAGGAAAGCAAAAAGTTGCCCAAGTTGAGTCAAATCCAGAACACATAAACCCGCAAATCACCATAGTTATGATACAGAAGGAGAAGAAAAACTTGAAAACTGGCAGATTTTACAGCAAAAGACTGACAGATGGAAAAATGTTTTAACCTGCCAGGATAAGCAGGGGTTAATTTTACTCAACTTTCATATGAAGCAACCTCCCTGCATATTGTCCTGGAGCCTGGAGGATGTACCTTGGGCCTAACTGAATATGTGCCCGTGAGCAAGGCTTTCTGGAAACCGGCAGTGGAGAGGTTAACTCCTGCTGACTGATTAGCACCCAGTGCCGCACACCCACAGACAATTCGTGACAATAACAGCTCCACATTTTTCTACAGATGCAAAACATGAGAAATTAACAACGAGGTCCCTGGCAGATTTCTTTATAGCAGGGAGCAGTGTTGGTATAAGACACGACTTGGCACATATCTGCTCCATCAGCCTGTCTGCAGGTGGTGTACACGCGGCTGTGAGCTGGCACACACTAACTGGCACACTAGTAGACATTGTGACCCAAATATTCATCTATCTCATATCTAGTCTATCTATCATATCCATCTGACTTCTATCATGCCTATGTTGTCTGTCACATTTATCTAATCTATCATATAGATGTCGTCTATCTATCTCATATCTGTCTAGCATATCTATGAATGTCATCTATGCATCTATTTGATCTACGATATGTAAGTTATCTAATCCATCATCTAATTTATCATGTATGCCATCCATCATATGTATGTCATCTATCTAGTCTGTCTGCATTATCTATCAATCATATATATCATCTATCAACTATATTTGTGTATCTATCATATCCATCTATATCTTGTCTGCATCTGTGATCTATCATATCTATGACATGTTGTCTATATATGTCATATTAACCTAAACTATCATGTATCGGCCACTTAACATATCTATCTACTATCATATCTATGTCATATATCTAGACACCTATCTTTCTAATTTCTTTCTTTATTATATCTATGTATGTGATCTATCTATCCCATATGTATTTGCTTTATCATAGCTATGTGTTTATCTATCTAAAGGCCCATTTAGACACAACGATTATCGCTCAAAAGCCGCCTTTTGAGCGATAATAGTTGTGTCTAACTGCACTGACATCATATATTTTTCGTTAAGCCATAGCTGATCTTTCAGCATGCTGAAAGACCAGCTATCAGGAATTCACAGCGGGATACAGCTGATACTATTGTTTTTTAGCTGTATCCTTCTACCTGACCACAGGCTGAGTATAAAGAACAGAGCGGTCCAGCTGCGTTCTTCATACCCCGCTCGGAGCACTCGGCTGTATACCAACTGGGCGCTCTGAGCAGAGAACAGCTGGATGCAGAAGACAAGCGGGGCCACCCCGCTTGTCTTCTGCATACCCCGCTTGGAGCGCAAGCTGATTGCTCATCGTTTTGACATTCACCTTGCGCTGTAAATGGACACAACGATTATCGCTTAAAAGTCGCTCAAAAGATAATCGTTGTGTCTAAATGGGCCTTAAAGGGGTTGTCTCGCGGCAAACATCAAAATTTTACCTTACCCCATTCCCCCTGTCACCCCCCTGGCATAAAATAGCAATTTAAAGCGGTTTTTAAGCCGCTTGCTACTCACCGATCCGACGAAATATCAACTTTAAAAGATATTCTCCCCAAGATGGCCGCCGGTCCTTTCCCAGGGATGCACTGCTGTTTTCTCCCATGGTGCACCGCGGGTCTTCTCCCATGGTGCACCATGGGCTCTGTGCGTTCCATTGCCGATTCCAGCCTCCTGATTGGCTAGAATCGGCACACGTGACGGGGCGGAGCTACGCGATGACGCGTAGAAGGGTCGGAGCCAGAACGCCGCTCGTGCCGGACCGAAGAGGAGCCAGAAGACCCTTCTGCGCAAGCGCGTCTAAAAACGCCAGAAGACAGCAGAATTAGACGGATCCATGGAGACGGGGACGCCAGCAACGGAGCAGGTAAGTGAATAACTTCTGTATGGCTCATATTTAATGCACGATGTATATTACAAAGTGCATTAATATGGCCATACAGAAGTGTATAACCCCACTTGCTGCCGCGACACAACCCCTGTAAGTCATAACTATCTATCTAAACTCATATCTATCCCTCTATGCCATATCTATATTTATCTATCTAACTCATATCTATCTATCTCTGTCATATCTATCAACTCATCTAATATCTATCAATCTATCTCATATCTATTTATCACGCTATCTCATATCTCTCTATCTCATATCTATTTATCTCGCTATCTCATATCTATCTATGTATCTTTCTTTCTCATATCCATCTATCTCTTCCAACATGTATGTCGTCTCTCTAATTAGTTTTATTTAACTCCTATCCATTTGCTTCTTTTTTTAAAGTTATATCTACTATTCTGTTTTCAGGTTCAAGATTGTGTGCAGAGAGATAGGTAAAAAGAAGATAGACAGACATACACGCAGGCAAACAGATAGCACATCTTTCTCCTAATCCCAGAAGTGCCCCAAGAAACATGGAAAACACTGATAAATAAATTCCTAGACAGGTTCCTCTATATTATCAGTACGCCGTGCAGCTGCATCCAGCTACTTACTCCCTTGGTAACCACATCATTTTAATGCAATGTCATTTCAGAGTACTCAGCCGAGTAGGCAGAAAAAGGAGGAGAAAAAATAGAGGATGGGATGGGAAAAACACAAGGTTTGTAGAGTAAATAACTCTACACTGTAGTCTGACGCCCCCTGGTGTCTACATGAAGCAAAGAAATAACATCAGTAGTACATGAGCCATCTAGAAGAGTATGTGGATTATGAAGCTATAACAAAGAATATCAATTCTTCACCCTCACAAATATTCCCTTCCTGTCCTGTTTCTTATCTCTTCAGCCATAGCCAAATTTGGCTTCAAAAGAAGGAACAGACTGTCCTCGGCATTAAAAAGATGGTTCTCCCCACCAGTGGGAATCGCCAATTACCTGCTGCCAGATGAATTCTATCCAGGAGCCAAAGGGTTATGAGGCAGAAGACTGGATCGGGCAAGAGGCCTTCCGGCCATAACATGTCTATGCGTGGTGGCAATCAAGGTATATGACGAACACACCATACAAATGCATCCCCTTCATGGGTATAACATTTGGATCATTAAAGGGGGTTTTCTGGGATAAAAGGAAAAAACTGTGTGGGTGGAGAGTGATGAAGAATACAAAAAAAAAAATCTGCCACATTAACCCCTTAAATGCCCCCAGTGCAGACGTCCTGGTCATGTGCCGTTCACTGGGATTTGGTTAAGTGGTCACATGTACAATGAACAATACGTGACTGATGAATCTGCGGGAATGGAATGATGGGGATTGGGAGGACAGTTAAGCGATGTGTATGGCTTATTTTTGTATCTTCCACCATTCCCTGCCCGTATATTTTTAGAGCTGGAAACCCTCCTTAAAAGGTGGGCCATCTTGCATATAACAAGTATAAGACAGTGTAGGATGTGTATATGTGCAGCCGCTCCGATCTACAATTGTGATACAACCCTCTCCATCATAGCCTCCCACATCCCACACCCTTTACCTGCTACATTTTGTCTAGGCCTGTGTACAGGAAGGAAATTAGCGCAGGTGAGAAGCGTGGAATGTGCTGATGGATGCGGTCCTGTCATGTGACCTACCATTTGTAAGACGGACCGTCTGCGCCGTTCTGCAAGGGTGTTCAGTTGGTGAGGGGGCACAATTAGTGTACAGTATATATTAGTACGGTGCTCATATACGCATTGTACACTGCTTGAAAAAAAATTAGGTTATGTCCATTTCTCTTGCAGATCCACAAGTGGATTTAGCGCTGTCAATGGAGAAAATCCACGCGTGGAATTCTGACAACTTCAAACGTGAAGATGTGATGTCATTTCTTGATGATGATCTGCGCAGAAACATGGCGGCATTCCGCATGTGGATTTTGTGCACTGATAGGTGTGCAGCTCCGCGGCTAAAACCGAGGCAGAATAACCTTGGATGAATACTGCAGTTCTATACGTGGAATCCGTGCTGAGAAGTCTGCGTCACATGCCACCTTGTGAACGTAGCCCTTGGGAACAATGATACTGACTGCAAGGAGATGGAAGTTCATGCAGGGGGTTCAAAGCTTTGTGTTACACATACATGGCGCTCCAGCAACTATGCAGATATGGACATTCACTTGTATCCGACTACTTATCCCAGGGTCATGTGCTGGAATAGAATACATTATGTGATAGTAGGTTAATGTGATACAGAAAGGGAATGCATTAATAGAAGTAAGTGTTCTTGCCCCGGGCATGTTTATTCAGATGTGTCTTTTGTCTTCATTAAGATGCCTGTATTCGGTTATCCTCAGCTGCACGGTTTATTTCCTTTTCTCATGATTTGTGTCTAATCACATAGATTGAAATTGGGTCATTAGAGGTGAAGCTGCCCGTAAACAGCAGCAGTGATGGGAAAGCAAAAAATTCCTGTAAACAAGCCTGTGTATTGCGTGTGTGGCTAAACGGAGACATTTGCTACTGAAAAGCGTTATACAGTGAAAGAAAAGAAACATGGCTGCTTCATTCCAAAACAGCACCACACCTGTGTACAGGTTGTATGTGGTATTGCAGGTCAACCTATAGGCAGGTGTAGCGCTGTTTCTGGACAACAGCAGCCATGTTTTTATAATCCTGTACAGCGCTTTTAAAGGGGTTTTCTTGGCTTTTACCATTGATGACCTATCTTCAGGTCATCATTAGTAAATGCCCAAAAAACGCCAAGGGTCCAACTCAACCCGTGGACTCCTGGCGATCAAGGATTGATGACCCGTCTTGAAGATAGTTCATCAGTAGTTGGTCAGCAGTGGCCTACTTTTTGGGATTCCTACTGATCAGCTGATCCTCCTGCAAGCTGTCAGTGCAGCGGAGTCGGTCATCCACATTAGTGGTCAGAGGTGAAAGTGTAAGGAGGAGTCGGAAGTGTAATGAGAGGCATTGCTTTCAATGGGAGTGAAGCCTTTCTATTACACTTCTGACTCAGAGCACTGATATGGAGATCTGGCTCCGCTGCACTGACGGGGCAGGAGGATCAGGTGAACAATGGACCTTTGCTAATCAGCTATTGATGACCTATACTGAGGATAGGTCAGCAACAGTAAATGCCAGTGATAGCCCTAAATCCTATATAGTATAATGCATAAAGGGCTCACACCCACTGGCGTTTTTTTTTACTTGCGCTGCGAGAGCAAGTGAAAAACGCTGGAAAATTGCTGGAACATCGCCAGTGTTTTTAATGGGGCCAGCGGCAGCAGCGCTAGCCCCAATAAAAGCATAGGGAGAATACCACGGACTTCTGCCACAGCTGTGGCAGAAGAGTTTCCTTTATCCCCGCAAGGGCTGTGGGGATGAAAGAATCCTCTGCTACAGCTGTGGCAGAAGTGCAGCATGCTATCCACTTGCTTTCAATGGGATCGGCGCTGCTGCAGCTCCCATTGAAAGCATTGGTTTGTGGCAAGCCCCGCAGTATGATTTTCGGGGAAGGGCTTGAAACATAAGCCCTTCCCTGAAAATCATCATTAACCGGTTAAAAAAAAAGAAAAAAAAATTAACTCCCCTCTCAGCGCTCAGCCAATCAGCACAGCCCTTTCAGGAGGCGGGGTTGGACAGAAAGCGTCGATAAGACAGTGCGGCCAACAGAAATGCTAATATAACTGGAGGGCAGATAATTTTGACTCATAGGAGGCATAAAAATCCCAGGTTTTCTTTAAAGATAAGGAATTTCTGTTTAATTATTGGAGGTCTGACTCCTGAGACCCCCAGAGATCCTGAGTCTGCCGCACCAAAACACCGCATGTGAATGGAGCAGTAGCATCATTTCAGAATGACGGAGGCAGATTGCCAATCAGTTCGATCTCGCCTGTCTCACGGAAGTGAATGCAATGGTGGTCACGCCTGTTCACTGCCACTCCATTCACATGGGATACCTGGGTACACTGGTGTCAAGTTCGTTGGTCGCCGGAACCCCAGCAATCATTTCTGAAGATAGGAAAAAATGTATTTACCCCTTAGTGACCACATTTTTTTTGCGCTTTTCTATTTTCGTTTTCCCCTCCCCCCTTTAAAAAAAAACCAAAAACTGTGACTCCTTTATTTATTCATTGATGTAGCTTTATGAGGGCTTGTTTTTTTGCGAGACGAGTTGTATTTTTCAATGGTGCTATTTAGTGTACCATATAATGTACTGAAAAACTTTAAAAAAAATTTAAGTGGAGAGAAATGGAAAAACCAACTTTCCACCATCTTTCGGTGCGTCTTGTTTCTACGGCGCACAAACTGCAGCAACAATGACCTGATAACTTTATTCTATGGGTCAATACGATTACTCAATACCAAACGTGTATAGTTTATTTTTTTTTTTTTGCTGTACTAATTATTTTCTGTCACCATCTTCTGCGCACAATAACTTTTTCATTTTTCCGTTGACATAGTTGTGCAGGGGCTCATTTTGTGCGATACGTCCTATAGTTTCCGTTGCTACCATTTTTGAATGTATATGACTTTTTGAACACTTTTTATTAGATTTTTTTCTTGGCAACATGGTGACCAAAAAAGCGCATTTTTTGGCGTTATTTTTTTTTTTTCGGACAACTTTCATCGTGCGTGGTAAATAATGCATTACTTTGATAGATTGACTTTTACGGATGCAGCGATACCAAATATGTATTTTTTTCACTATTTAGATTTTTTTATTGTAAATATGGCAAAAATGTTTTTTTAAACTATTCTTTTTTTTTTTTTTAATAATTAATAAAACTTTATGGTTATTATTTCTACATTTTCTTTTAGTTCCCAGGAGGGACCACAACAAGCAATGGTTTGATTAATCCTGCAGTATGATGTAATGCTATAACATTACATCATACTGCATTCTGACAGGCAGACTATCAAGCCACCCCACAAAGAGATGGCTTGATAGGCATTCTGCCATGAGAGCCCTGGGGCCATTCAGAAGGCCCCAGCTGCCATGACACCTGTGCGGCTCTCCCAATCTCATCACGGGGTGGGTGGGGGGGGGGGTGCATACGGGACCCCGGAACATCGTTCGGGGGATTTAAATGTCGCTGTCATTTAAAGGGTTAACAACCCCGATCACCCGCGTGGCTTGTCGGGGCTGTTGCCCGCGTGTGTCAGCTGTAAGAAACAGCTGACAACTGCGATCTATGGAGGGAGATTGCCCTGCGATCTTCCTCCATACACGTCCTGCAACGGCAGGACGTAAAAAAATGATAGGGTGGTCACTAAGGGGTTAATAGAAAAAACCTCAGACCATCCCATTTGAAAGTGCCCTGAATCTGCTAAGGACCGCCCATTTTGTTTATATTTGCATAATTCTGCCCCTTTTATGGTTTGGAAGGGGACTGTTGCCAGTATGTGTGAGAGAATAAGTAAACTTATAATAAATTGTTGTCTCTTTTCACCTAAAACACTATTGGACAAGGTCACGCTTGTGCCTGGCTGCCAAGACGTGCTGGGACTACTAGTTCTCCAGAGACATTGTATTTCAGTATGACATGCCTAGTGCCTCGCTCCATGGATAAGTACTGTATTTAGGCAGGGGAGATCAGGCACACTGCAGGGGCTGGCTGTAGAAGAACATTATACGGCCGCTCAATCTCTGTATTTGTATTCACTGAACACTTTACATGCACAATGCAGGAGATGAGAAAATCCACAGGGTTCTTAAGAGATATTCAGCTGTCACTATCCACACCGCACAGCGCCTCGTGGCTCCTTCCATGGAATGGCCAGTCGTTTGTCTCCTCACCATTAATAACGCTGCTTGGGTAACACTGCCCCAGAATCCAATTACCGCAAACTTATACTCCTAATTGACTGTGCTGCTACTGACATGATTCTTATCCTATAGAAACAGAACGACCGCCGCTGAGCTTGTTGCAATAGCAGATATAGCAGAACTGAATTAGTCACTTGGGGCTACATTACTGGTGTATATAGATAACTAACTGGGATGAAGGAATCTGCCATTATAACAGATAGCATAAAGTTATATTGACGTGTGGTGAGTTATTTTTACAAAAATCCATAAAATGGAGCAAAAGTGTGAACTTATCTTAAGAGTTGCAGGAAGCGCTACTTGAAAATAACCAACCCTGTCAGCCGACTCATCAAAAGGGACTATAAGGTCTCATCAAAAGTATCATAGTAAGAAAGGTGTCGTGAATTTGTGTATGTGGGGCCTGTCAGCCAATAGGCCCGTCTAATCTTTATATATATTTATATATATATATAATTAGTAGAAAAGTATAGTACCAGTGTCTCTGGTGGCATGATGCGCCACACAGCTATGCTACATCCATTATGATCCCCACACAGCTCTACTACATTTATCTTGATTTCCAGACATTATACATAAAGCTCTACTACATGCATCCTGATTCTCACACAACACAAACAACTCTGCTACATCTATGCTGATCCATCCTGATTCCCACACATGACACACATACAGCTCCTGGATACAGTCATCAGCCTCTGGTCATGTGATCCTTGACTCCACCCACACAGGTGATCACTTGACTGTGACATCAACGCAGGTCCTGGTAGCTGCTGTCTGCTTATCCTGTGTACAGTACTTTCTACCAAACTCCAGAATGGCTCCTCCCACAGTAGTGACGTCACTGAAGGTCCTTCAGACTGCCAAATCTTTGTGGTGGCAGTAGGTCGGTGTCTTGTGTCTGGACCACTGAGTTGTGTCTGGGATAACGGCTTAGTTGTATTCTCATTTTGTTATTTTTGCTCTCCCCTCCCAAGAGCCATAACTGTGTTCTTCTTCTGTCGGTCAGGCTCTGTGTTTTATATATACTGTAGAATCTGCGATGACGTCACCAGGGAGCAGAGCGATGACATAACCAGGAGAAGAGCATAAGAAGCACACACAAACATACAGACATACATACGGACAAGTGGTCGTTAGTAGTTTAATTTTAGCCTGATGTGGTGCGGTTTATTATTAAAACAACTCTGCCCTCCTGTGTACCCATTATGTAACAACACGCTGTGCCTCACACTTACTCATCCTCACCGTAGCATCTATAGGGTCTTCTTCCTGGTGAATGGGGCCGCTCGTGCCAGAGAGCTGGTCCTCGTAGCTCCGCCCCGTCACGTGTGCCGATTCCAGCCAATCAGGAGGCTGGAATCGGCAATGGACCGCACAGAGCCCACGGTGCACCATGGGAGAAGACCCGCGGTGCATCGTGGGTGAAGATCCCGGCGGCCATCTTGGTGAAGGAAGAAGAAGGAAGACGTCGCAGAGCGGGGATTCGGGTAAGTAATAACATTTTTTTTTTTAACACATCCTTTGGGGTTGTCCTGCGCCGAACGGGGGGCCTATGGAACAAAAAAAAAAACCGTTTCAGCGCGAGACAACCCCTTTAAATTAGATGATGGTTTTGGGGATATCATACACAAATGGACACCACGTAGGGAAACCCACCCCTCACAGGAGGAATATAATGCTAACGGGATAGGAAAATAGCCTTAGCTTTGGAAATCCAGAGGCAACAATAGCCCTGAAAACTATCCTGTAGAGGATTTGAGATGCCAGGTCCCCAGAAACCCCCTGACCCTAGTCAATAGTATTTAAGGTCAAGAGGCAAGAATCCATAAAAGAAAGAGTCTAGTCTATGAAGATTGATAGCTAAAAAATAGATCAGTTCAAAAGTTCAATAACCTAGTTGAGTTAATTGACCCGTTGGTTCATGGGTACATTTATTATTAAATTCAGTTATATGCGTTTCTGCTACCTCCAGGGGAAACGCATAGAAGCGAATTTAATTAATATTTGTGCTGTGTTTTTGCGTATGCAAGTACAGTTTTTATCATACTTTTTAGCAATTTGAGTGATTGCTATGGGTAACAAAGACAGATTTTCTTTCAGACATCTTTGATAACAGTGTAGAAAGTAGGTCAGTAGGGTAATATGCAAAGGGACCTCCACATTGGTTGCCCTGAGTATTTTGTATATTAGGAACAACTGATGGCTTTGCATTATAACTATTATTCCTAATTCTGCTGAATTTTTTAGATAGATAGATGTACAAGGGCGAGCCAAAAGGTTTCCGCACTCTGGCTGTAGAATTAATTTTAATCAATTTTCAGAAAACACATAATCTCCCTACTTTTCAAACCACTTGGTCCATTTGTCTACAAGCTTTCATATTGCTTCATTAAAAAAATATTTCAAGCTCAGCTGCAAGCCACAAATCCACCGCTGTCTTTACCTCTTCATCAGATGTAAATCTTCGTCCTGTTAGGGCTTCTTTCAGAGGACCAAACAGGTAGTGGTCTGATGGTACAAGATCAGAACTAAAGGGAGGATACTTGAGCACAGGGTTGTTTTGGGAACCCATCTTGCACAAACTTTTCAAAACCAAAGTCTATTGGGGATGATTACATAGCGGAGCCATGGCTGATTTGCAAACGATCCACTGTCATTTGTCTCTGAACAGAATCAGCTCACATGCACACTCCATGTCATGGACAGGCGTCCAGCTCCTGCTTTAGGGCTTGTTCACATGAGCACGCAGTATAGCCACGCACAGAAAATGCTTCTATAGGAACCAATGGTTTCCAATACTAAGCATTCACATGAAAGAATAGAATACACAACTTCCCACCTGAAATGCTCAATGCCCATATTATTCTACCTAAGCCAGGAAAACCACATACATCTGCTTTTTACTGTAGGTCCATCTCATTATTAAACACGGATGTGAAAATCTATGGCAAAATTCTAGCCTCCGGATTGGCAGATATTCTCCCATCATTAATATTAAATGATCAAGCGGGTTTTATTAAAAATAGGCAAACATCAGATGCCACTAGACGCTTTATCAACCTGATTGAATATGTTGAAAAACGACAAATCCCCTCTTTGCTGTTATCACTAGACACTGAAAAAGCATTTGATAGAATCCACTGGGGCTATCTATACTCCGTCCTTAGTAAATTGCCTTGAAATCCACATTTTTTATCAGCAGTTATGTGCCTTTACTCATCTCCCAACACTTCGGTGTATTCCTCAAGCTTCCTATCCAAGCCATTTACAATCAGCAACGGTACTAGGCAGGGATGCCCCATGTCTCCATTAGTCTTCGCCCTAGTGATGGAACCATTTGCAATCCATATTAGACTCCCCCAAAGCATCAACAGAATCTGAGTAGGGGAAAAGAAACACAGAATAGGACTTTTTGCGGACAATGTAATTCTAGCCCTCTCAAATCCAGCCACTTCACTACCTACTGTCTCTAAAATAATTGATATCTCCAAGATTTAATACTACAAAATTAATATTTCAAAATCACCTTGGAATCAAAAACTTCTTCGTTATCCACTTTACCAATTTATACAAATTTACTTGGGCTAAAGATTCCATACCGTATCTAAGCATTTAATTAACCGCCTCCACATCAAAACTATTTGAAGTAGACTTTAAACCTCTAATACCCTCGATTAAAGCAGAATTAGATAAACTTAGCATCTCCTGGCTAGATAGAATCGCTACAGTCAAAATGATGATTCTTCCCAAAATTCTTTATGTCCCAATCCATTTACCAATAGCCTTTCTCAAAATAATTTGATCACTCATCCAATCTTTTATTTGGAGAAATAAAAAAATCTAGAACCAAAGTGGATATTCTCTTTCAAAGGAAAGGGGGTCTTGGCTCTCCTTCAATCATACGATATTATAGAGCTTCTATCCTAGAACAACTCAGGTCTTTATAGCTCAACGATCACTCAAAATTATGGGTCCCGCTTAAAAACTTTATAATTGGGAATTTCTCACTTAGGAACCATTTACTAGCGCAGCAATTTTTCAAGTGTAACTATCCCTTTAATTTGGCCGCACTTCAAGCCATTACAAATATTTGGAACATATTAACTGTCAAAAAAGGCCTAATTGCATTCCCCTATGCATAACTCAAGTAGTGATATTCTTTCTACTGCAATTGAAGACCTAGATCTCTCAAACTGGAAAAACTTGGGTATCTCTCAAGTCAAACCGCTTTGGACAGACCAGGGTTTCATTACCTCTCCAGATCTTGCATCCATTTTCAAAATCCCTAGAACAGATTTATTCAAATACTTTCACTTTCGTCGCCTACTACAAAAATCGCCCCCCTTCCCCTAGAGTTAATGTCCCTAGAGGCCTGGTTGAATGCTATTAAAGGAGCCAATAAAGGAATCTCAGTACGCTACCAAATTTTAATCTCAAAGGGCTCTTTCCCACAAGCGTATATCAGCCGCAGTTTTCACGTTGCGATCTGATGCATTGGATTCCAATACATGGCCGTATTTCTGAGATGTAGGTGGCTGCTAAACTTCCTTCCCCCCACCCCCGTGCAGGCTCACCTCTGCTCTCCTCCCCGCTCATCCTTGCAATGGGAGGGGACAGGGGCGGAGCTAAGCACCGTCCCATCCCGCCGCCTCCTATTGCACAGAATGAGTGGGAAGAAGAGCAGAGGTGAGCCTGTGATGGGGAAGGAGGAGAAAGGGACGATAACATGGTGACCTCGGCGCATATGCGCCGGGGCCAATGCCGTGTGAACAGGCATACAAAAACCTATGCAAAATACTGTACCGATGGTACCAAAGCAATGTTTGTTAGATGCCAAAGTCCTACTTGCTTTGATTGCCCTCCTCTCTCTTCTGTTCTTCTTCTAAATACTAGATTGATGAATTGAACCAAAAGTTTCTAGTTCTATTATGTTTAAAATGCACATTTCAACCTCTCTGTAAGAAACTCTGTGATGGCCAATTCAATGAGGTTGTATTTGTTTATTATTACTTCTGTAATTACATTGAAAAACCTTTTTCAATAAAAATTAAATGTTAAAAAAACAAACAAATGTTCGATGCGCTAAATACGGGCCTCTAACAAAGATAGGACATGCGACTGCAAGGTCGCATCTAAGGTCCGTGGTGCGCGCAAAGATAGGCCCTGCGGAATAAGTTGGCGCTATACAAATAAAGCTTATTACCTGACCTATCTTTGGTGCGTGCCTTCCATAGACTCCTATGAGCTTGATAACGCGCACCTCAAATCGTGTGAACAGGCTAATTCAAGTAGCTGGAATTAACCCGTTCACGCGATCCTTAGTGCAGTATAGCTGCAGACTTTGCACGCGGCTATACTGCGCACCCACAGCACTCGTGTGAATGAGCCCTTATGGTGACACTTGTGCAACGTCCCTTGAACCTCCCTATCCATACATACACACTTCTTTGTGCACAGTATGGTAAAGTGTTGTGTTGCAAAGACTTCAATAAATATCGGCACCAGAGACACACTACTAATCACGCCGCTGCTCTTTTGTGCAAATCACAAGTGGTGACCTAGAGCAGAACGCATTGATCAGGGCTCATGCCCATGGACTGAGCGTCATACACTGCAGGAGTACTGCCATTGTAAACAAACTGTGGCCACTGCTGATCGCGGAAAATATCCACCAAGACTATATTGATGGAGACCTCCCACAATGTAAATCTGCAGAAATTAGAACATGTTGTGTGTTTTTTAACCACTTGCAAAAATACGTGGTAAAATAAAGCATGTCGGCATTGGCTGGCAGAAAAGCTATTTAGGTTCAAGAGAACCTAATAGCTGCGTTATTCCGCCAGTGGTACCGCGGTACAAATCAGTTCATGGGCATTAGCCCTAGGATAGGACAGTACGGAAAACATAAGTTTTAATATAACTGGAGTGCAGATAATTTTTGACTCACCCTCGTACACACACATATGACATGAGGCTTATTCGTATACAGGACGGAGAATATGTTTCTGTTTGGAATTATACACAGGAGGAGAGAATTAGTAGTGTCAACCTGGTCCATGGTTGGTTAGGTCGTTGAAATATGTTGAAGGTTTATTTTTGTTTTCTTTCTTTGTTTTTCTTTGACCCATAATGTGACCCCATGTTCCCCGCCCCCCACCCCTTTTTTTTTCTCTTTTCTCTCCTTTCCCTCTCCCCTCTACACCCCATACGAAGTAAAAAGTCAGGAAAAGCATACACCAGTATTAGGGCTCCTTCACACGAACGGATTTCCGCCGCGTAATTTGTGGCGGAAATCCGCCGCGTTGCCCGCAGCTATTAGGTTCTATTGAACCTAATAGCTCAGTGCACACGGTGCGGAATTCCACCGCGGAATTCCGCACCGTGAAATCTCCCTTCCTCACCCGCGGCATGCTCTATTTGCCGCGGGTGTACGCGTGGACGGCTTCCATTGCAGTCAATGGAAGCCGTCCGTTCACGCTATCTTCCGCTGTAGCACAGCGGAAGATAGCGTGAAAACGCTTCCCCGCCTACCGCCAGCGCGTCACATGACACGGCCGGCCGCGTCATGTGACGTGGCTGGGCGTGTCACGTGATGTGGCGGCTGTGGGCAGGGAAGCGTCATGCGAGAGCGAGGACGCCGGATCCGCAGGTAAGTTTGCAGCCGTGTG